>NW_019392766.1:276764-284122 GCF_000648675.2 Cimex lectularius | reverse complement strand
TAGTTATTCAGATATCGTGAGATGCGGTCGGGTGTGATGTAGGTTTCAGAAAAACATTTTCTTTATCGTGCCAACGTTTCGATCTTTTATTGAGATCATCTTCGTAGTTTCTTATTATCAACAACAGTTAAAAGAATTAATAAGTTTATCCTAGTTGTCCTAGTCTTGAGACGACTAAGACCGCGTGATAAATTAAGTATAATTCGGGTCTTCGCAATTCGAAAACTAGGTCGGACTTTCATCTAAGAGAGTCTTCTCATTTGTTTGTCCCCCTTTCATCCGGGGTTCCTCCCCTTCGTCAATCGGCGGATTGCTTCCACCAACGGCCGGACGAGTGATCCATCAACCTGTGACGTCACATCTGCCACCCCTTCTTCAACCAACGACGTCCCATGATTGTTTCTGCCACCCTCTCCAGCCGAAGGGTGGCATCTGCCAGTGACGCTTTACGATTGAAATGGAAGCAAGACGCACACACAGCTTGATCAAATTTAAACAAACTGAAAAAATTATCGTGAGATCTGCGGCGTGTTAAAGCGTTAGTAAGGTCGTTTACGATCATTCAGACACTTTATCCTCCCTGGTTTGGTCTGTCAGGTTCGGCTTCTTTTCATTTCAATGATATGTCTGTGCGATATTTTCGTTAGTCTAGTTCCTTTATAGATATTTCAGAAAGTAAATGAGGACGATTAAAATAAATAAATAAATAAATCGGTTGGTCTGTAAAGAAAGAATTTATAAAAAGGACAAGAATGATTTAATAACACAAAGATCAACCACTGAAGAGGAACAACGCTAATTATCTGACAGGCCAAAACAATAGGCAGACCAAAATGGTCGAAAACGACCGAACTAAATGAATTATTGCAAAGAAATTGGTTATCCAAAGACTGCTGCAACCTAACCAAATCTATTATGGGTGACCGCTTTTGATTTACAAACGTTTGCTTTTCGTGATTTGACCACTTTGTCAAATAATTTGTTCAGTTTAAGATTTGTTCACAAAAAAAAAAAACAGAGAGAGAGAGGAAATAACACACATAACCTACAAAGGAAGATGGCCCAAACGTAACACTACTTTCTTCTACATCTTGCGTAAGTCAGCATAATAGTTATTAGCTAAATTTACTTAATTTTATATGGATTTACGTGGTATTTTATANATATATATACATATATAGTATTAATAATTACAAAAAGGTCTGAAAGAAATTTACAAAAGTGTAGTACAAGAAAATGAAATTTATTCACCTTAGCGTTGGCCATATGAATTAATAACAATAAAAAATTAGCTTAAAACAGTAATTAAAACTCACCACTGAAGTGCTTGTCCAATCCAATTTCCTCCGTCTGGAATCCGAGCAATCCTTATCCTGGAATTTCATATTCGCCATCCGCGGATCCCGTGACAACTGGTCCAGCAGGACGAGAAGGTTGTGCGGTATGGTCGGCCAGGTGCCCCATTTGCGTCCCCTGGCAGAGATGCCTTTGTAACAGGAGTAATAAATTTCCTCCTTGACACGAGCTTCCCCTAGCTCCATCTGGTACAAAAAGAAACGATCGTCAGTTCTCACTCAGCTTCACGCAGACTTGCTGCAACTTTGACGTAAGTAGGCGTCCTTGTTTATAAAAATACGCTGCTATAAAATTAACTATTATTTAATTTAAAATAACACCAAAAATTCACAGATTTAAATTTTTTAATTGAATTCAAGTAATTTGTGTAGCTAACAAGGGGGCAAACTTTTTTGGTGAGTATACTCTCCAAAATATCAGATCGCCACTGTTTCCGGATAGATTGGTTCTACTTGCTCGAATCAACTATGTAAATATATAATTTCAGGGCATTTTTTATGTAGATCGCAATATATAATAAAAGCAATCAAAGTTTGTCAATACCGAAAAAAAATTAAAATCAAACATTTTTCAAGTAATCTCGGACATAATTTTTTGTTCCTTTAAACTAAAATGAAATATCGTTTTAGCACTTCTAGAGATCGCTAAATATAAATTTCTCTTTAAATTTAAATTTATCGATGTTTTGACCACTTGCGTATGTACCATTAAAGTATATAAAATATTTTTATAAGAAAGTACTAAAAATATGAAAATTATTTTGTTAATTTGTCAGAAATTAACCTCGTTTTTTTAAATTGAAATAATAATCCGATTTTAATGGTTGGTTATAAAATGGGTTTCTCTAAAAAGGATTATCAACTATAAAAATCGGTTTACTACTTTTGGAGGAAAATTATAGTAGAGTTTGCACTAGGAATGCCAGTAGCAGTCGTCGAAATTATCAGTTAAAAAATTAATTTACACCGATTTCCGCGAAAGTCGGTATCTAAGGGTTTTATAGCCCCAAACCAATTTTTCAGAGCTAATACTGATTTTTGAAAGTTAGCTGTCTTAATGAATTTTATTACATTGGAGAGCCCCCATCATCAGCAAAAGCCATGAAATGTACGTTGTGTAAGAATTTATATACACTATTTGTAAATATAACGCATAATTTTCAATTAATTAATCATTAATTAATGTTTTGGTCGATATAAAAAAGTCAGTGTCACAAGCAGGATTCGAACCTACAATCTTCGGCTACATCCGCTGCTGCTCTACCACTTCAGCTATCGTGACTTCGAACCACTCGCACACTAATTTCCCATCTCAACCTCACCTTTCGAATTTTCCCTCCTGTTTGCCATTTTTCGTCGTGTAATCACGATTCGATTCTCGGCGACGGTTGGTGTCCGAGTGGATCGAAATCACGATAGAGCAGCGGCGTATTTAGCCGAAGGTCGTGGGTTCGAATCCCGCTCATGACACTGACTTGTTTTATTTCAACCAACACCGTAATTAAAGATTAATTAATTGAAAATAATTTATTTGGTCAATCGGACCACGAAACCTAAAAGATGTATTAATGCTTAATAGTGTACCTACAAAGAAACCATTAAATTTAACCGTCTGATCCAGTTTTCAAGCTGAGACTTGATCAAGAAAAAGATATAAAAAAGGACAAAAATAACAATAAATATAGAGACATACAGAAAGAAAGAGTAAAAGGAGATAGGGAGAGAGAAAAAAAAGCGAGAGAGACAGAAAGATAGATTGAACGAGAGTCAGAGAAAGTAGATAGTGATAGAAAGGTAGAAGAGACTGCAAGAGAAAGAGAGAGACAGAGCGGAAGTGAGAGAAAGAGTGGGTGAGTGAGAAAGAGAGAGCCAGCGTCAAAGGGAGAAAGAAGCAAAGCAGGAGTGAATGAGAGAAACATACAAAGAGAGAAAAAGAGAGGGAAAGTAAGAAACGTTACATAAAGGGGAAAAGAATGGATTGAGTAAGGTAGAACGACAATGGGAGATACAAAAAAGGGTGAGAGAAAAAGAAATAGAGATTTCGTTGTGGAGAAAGATTGAATGTGGACAGAAGAGAAAAAATAGCTGAGTTAGAAAGAATGAAAAGATTGAAAAAAGGACTGAAGTAGGATGTACGAGAGAGAGAGAGAGAGAGAGAGAGAGAGAGAGAGAGAGAGTGAGAGCGAGATAGAGAGAGGGAGAGGAAGAGCGAAAGAAAATTCATAAAGAAAGAAATTCATAAGAATAGGAATAAGTGAAATAGAGTTGAGAACTAACCATTAACATAAAAAATTACTAGAGTGGGAAAGATAATGTAACAGCAGAAAGATTTCATTTTCTTTTACTCTCATTCTTTGTGCTATAAGGAGAAATCCAAACCTTCTGATATATTTTATAAGGAGAACGAAATTTGTTATGTAGATACAGTGCTAGAAAAAAGGTGGGGACCTTTGGGATTTTTCAGGGCGTCCGACTAATATCTGGGCTATCTGCGATCGAATCCCGGCATAAATCATGGATTTTAATTAAGAAAAAAAGTTGTATAGTGCTTCTGACTCTTTTTTTTGCCACATCCAACATGTAGTGGACATTTAGCCCTTGATTATTACTTCTTTTATTATTGGAAAGGGTTTAATATCACCAAACGATGGAAATATTGTGAGCAGGGTTGTTGTATCCGCGACGAAGTGTATATTAATTATTAGTTTGTGGTCTGCTATCGTACAATCGTGATGCAAAGTAAATTGTACGTTTTCTTCTAATTTTAGCACGAACAGAGGAAAAAACCTTCGACTAGTATACTGTCCCAATTCAATTTATCCCGGTGAAAATGTGAACCTTAACTGCCCATAGGGGAGCAATAAAAGGGCATTAGGACGAGAATTTGTACCGGCCGGAACGTTCCGAATTCAGATTGGTTCATTAATTTTCTTAATTAAACCGTCTCCAGGTCTGAGTAGCGACATCGTGATAAGCTTCTGGTTTATGAGCACCCAATGAATATCCATGTGGTTTTGCACTCGGCTAGGTAAACCTTTCATTGGTCGATAGTTTTATGCAGTGCTGTAAATTTAAAGTTTAAATTCGGTTAAAAGTTTTCTTTTTGTATATTAATTGCTGTATTATTATAAAATGCTTTTAAATATTATTTTTTGTTTCGTACACATAAAACATCATCTTATTGTTCTAATAATTATTATTCATTGCATCACGTTCTCTCACATTTGAGTTATTATTTTCCAAATTAATCATTTTTGGTTTCTTTCTATGTAATATCATGGGGACATTTCAACTTTCTGTAATCCGCCATTAAGTATTAAAATTAGTTCACTAAAACTGACACCACAACACATAAACCTTCCAATCCTATACGTACTAAGTGCTCAGGATAGCGTACTTACTCACATACTGTATCATCCAAACTGTTGAAATAAAAATATATTTAAATGAAATGAGGAAAAATCTACTCAGATAATCTTCATCTTACGAAGGAAAGTTACTAAGGTTTATTTATTTTAACAACTTCCCCTTCAAACAGCGGACAAAGTGCAATACCTATGCACGTACATAGACTGATGAGAAAACTGAACAGGCAATTTTTTGTATTGTATTACGAAACTATAAAAAAATCCTTTCATGACTTGACAAACGATTCAATTTATCACATGGCAACAAAAGCCTACTTTACAACTCTATACTAAAACTAATATAACATACTGCTTGCTAGAGGGTATGAGGTTCAGCCAAAAGCTTAAACATCCGTACTCAAACTACACACAAAACGTTAGCGTTCACCTTCTATCATGAATTAACTTGATCCCGTTAACATAAATGTAACAAAAATATTCCTGTCACTCCATCCAACTTTACCCTCAGACTGAAGAAACGATAGCCTAGAGATCTCGTAAACAGTGACAATTTTGAAAAGGTGAGTGAAAAATTAAAAAACAAAACTTTTATAAATGTCTGTCTGTTTGTGGATAGATTTTGTGTGATGTTTCTACGTAACATCTGCATATTTTATTGTTTTTAATGTGCCATAACATTGTTATTTTTTACTCCATATTTGATCGCGTGTCAACAGTGTGATGACTTTTACAGGTTGCAAATATATATTTTTTTACGTGGCTACGGACGTGAGATCACCGATTTTAATGAAACTTTTTTTGGTGATAGTTGGTAGATAAATATTGAACCGGGCGTTCTTGCTTCTTTAGGCTATAGGAGCCGACAAAAAATATATTTTAGGATTGTATTAAATGAGGATAAATACTTAAAAATTTAGAAAAAGAGAAAACCCTTCCAATAGAAAAGGCCAAAATAGTTTTGTTTAAACACGATTCGGATTCTTATTATTACGAATATTTAAAGCAAACTAAAAACATGTAGATATTTTTAGACTTCATCAACAAATTTTCCAGATTCCGAGTGTTTCACTTACAAAGCCATAACTCCCCAGGTTTTCAATCAAATTTAAAGTTATGACAACCGTGGTTGGATTGTGGTTCTTTCGACATATTTCAACATCGCTTAAATTTTATGGAAAATACGGATGAAATAATCAAAACATCCCCAAACTTATAATTTTATATTTGCGATTATGATTTATTTACGGCGACGACGTTTGTGCCATTACATTAAACAGTTTATAAAGATCTAAACCCTAGAAATTTTTCCGGTAGGTCGGTGGTAATTTTTGGAAAAAAATTAAAAACAAGATATAAAATATTAAAACCTAAAGCAAAAGAAAAGAAACCATGTCGGAAGTATATGATGATGATGAAAGGAAACCAAGAAGCATTTTGGCATGTGTATTTTTCCCAGTTTCTAGTTCAATTCAATTGACTCAATCCATCTTTTAAGAAGAAGAAGGTCGGGGTTTTTTAAGCCTCAATCCTTCTTTTTTTCATTGGATGTGATTGCTGCATTTTTGTAGAGTATTCTTACTCCATCTTTAAGTATTCTTAAAGAGTTTTTGGACAAATCCGTTGATACCGTTAAAAACTACGATAAATTTCCAAGATTATGTATCCATTGTGCGTTACTCCCCATTTAAAAATAATATAGGTATCATTTCTTACCCATCATTGCAAAACTTACAAATAGTGTCATCATTCAGCATTGCCATGTTTTCTTAGATGATAATGATCAGCATGTAGACATATTACCCCCTGAGGTTTACCCTATCTTACTGTAGCAAAATACCAATTTGATTAAGATTCATTAATCATCAGATTATTGTGGCTGGCACCTCTGGAGTTCATCTACTGCTTTTGTTTTTTGTGAACGCATTCATAGATGAAGGAGTCTGATCCGTTTCCCAATTACAGGATCTGGGCCTATGTATTATGAACTTACCTCTCGCCAGTTGGACTACTGTTCTTTACCCATAATTTCTTTGGGATGGATCGGACGCGGTGGGACGTTTTATAAATTTGAATCGAAATTCTCTCCACTCTCCGCAATGCACAAACAAGCCTGTTTTCCCGTTTTAGCCACTGTAATTTGAAAGTTTAATTTAAGTTTGAGTTTTCTGTGTTTTCTGTGCAGGTGTGTCACGGTTGCGTGTTATCTCACTGACACTCTCAACACGACACACAATCGTTACACATCTACAAAGAAAACACACACTTTCAGTGAGCACAAATACTTTGACTAAATCTAAAATTTCTTTATTGGATACATCATTGTACAAATTCATTTTCACATTTTACATGTAATAGTATAATTTAAACAATGTTTATACCCCAGGCAGTGAAGATGATGTCAATGAACATCGAAACGTTGGCATGATAAAGACATTGTTTTTTTAAACCTACATCACACCAAATCGCATTTCTTGATATCTAAATAATCCTCAATTAACGGTCGCTAAATACTGCTCACAAAAATATTTTCGGCTCCTACAGCCCATTGGCAATAACGCTCGGAGACTTATTTAGTAGCGAGAAGTTAGTAGGATTCGTAAATATATGGGCAATATTTGAGCTTTTTTCATTTGGT
>NW_019392766.1:189264-271764 GCF_000648675.2 Cimex lectularius | reverse complement strand
GTTGTTACCAAGACTTTGCCATGTACAAAACATATCTTACAATTTATAAATTAAAATATAAGCTGTAGAATATGATTAAATTTTTATATCTCATGCCTAACTACCCCAATTATTATTCTCGGACGCCCTGCAAGATGTTGAGCTAGTTAGTACGACTCATTTTTACAATCACAACAAAGAAAAATACGAGTAAAAAAATTATAGATAGGCATTAGGCAGGTAACTATAAGAGAGAGAAAGAAAGAGAGTGAGCGGGAAAGAGAGAGAGAGAGAGAGAGAGAGAGAGAGAGAGAGAGAGAAAGAGAGAATGTGATCACTAAAAATACTTATAATTTACATCTGTTAATCTGAAATATAGGAAACCCTAAGGTTCATAAAAAATATGAAAACGCGCTAAAAACAATAAGAACCATAACCCAATAATTGCTACAACACGATTAAGATCGACAAAATGCACACACAAAACAGACGACATTCACTTACATAGAGAAAAAATATGCAAACTAATCTATATGGCAAAAGTGTTAAAACAACACTGGAAAGCAAAATATTGACAAAACCTCCTCACTTGATAAAAGCTTGCCTACTGTCTAAGTATAGTCCAAGGTGTGGCACCTGTAGATGTGGTTACTTAATTGTTTAATTTTCCACATTTTTCACCATTCTTCGACGAGCTCAAGTTTGGATTGGCTTGGCAGGATTGGATAAAGAAGATGAAATTGTGGAATCGTCCACGTAAGTTGTACATGGTGTTGGAATTTATCAGTAGTCAGTATAAATAATAGGGGACCGAGAATACTCCCTTGAGGGATGCTGGTTTGGATCGGTCTTGTCTCTGAGAACTCATTGTCCCTCCTTACTTAGAAAACCAATGTTAGAGCCTGTCAAACGATAGGAACATATCAAAGAACATACCCGAGCAGTACTAACTAATCTTTAAAGCAGAAGAAGTAACATCAACAACCAAGCAGCATTGCTGAATCGTTGGGACGAAGACGGAAACCGAATCAATAAAAATGAATGGGTTTGTGTGAATCTAGGCGTTTTAAAACGAGTCGTTCGAGGATTTTTTAAATAACTGGAAAAAGGCTGACATGTTAAGGTTATGTGGCTACGAGTTTTATGGGGTGTAGGTATGGGAGTGATTTTGGATTACCGTAGTAGAGGATAAGAGGTCCTTCGACATGAATTATACATGAATGACAAACCAACTATGGCCTTCTGTGAGTTTTCGGAGTATCGTGTCCGGGGAGGTTTTTGCTTGGGGATTTGTAAATATAGGTGGAATACCAAGGTTTTGCTTCATGATATGTATTCTTTATATCAAGATGAGATAAAACATCTTTTAAATGGGTTACGAAGAGATTTGACTTGTCCTATTTATTACCTCCTGATACACCAGAGGATCAAATCAGTCTGCTCGCATATTTCTCTCTCTCTCTTTCTGTCTGTCTGTCTCTATCTGCCTCACTCTCACTCTCTCTTTCTCCTTCTTGTTCTTTGCTTCATCTCAAGCTCGATCGCTTTTTGCTCCTCCTCTCTCCCTCACTCCCTGATTCTCTCTATCTCTTTATTTCCCTACTCGGTCAAAAATCCTGTGTTAAGTTGCAATAGTTTTTTCAATAGTACTAGCAAATTGTAATAAATGAATATACTTCATCATTCATCTTTCCTTTTTCATCTACAATTTTTTCTAACTTCGTTATATTAATATTTTATATTTTGTATTAAAGGGTTTACTTCCGTGATATAAATAAATAAACTTGATAGTGAGAGTTCAGACACTTCAATGATTAAGCAATTCTTCCATGTAATATATAATATCAATATTTAAAGTCAACACATTTGGTTTTGTTATTACTTTATTATACATCGGGGGCCAGTCACGAATGGATGTGATGCATCCTATCGGTACAGGGTGCAACTATGAGGATGATAATTTCGTCTGACAGTCGGCGTGCTCGTCGTCCTGGGAGGGGTCGGCTTTTCGGTTAAGATGGCGCCGGGACTCATATTTCCCGCAGGATCCTGATTTACGAGAACGCCAACCCAATTTCTGGACCTTGTTCTACAATTGTGCAAATAATCCACCCCGAACCGCTCCCAGCTCCAGGGGCCCTGTACAGAACGGGGGCGGAAGCTGCGTGGGGAGCAGCAAATCCGAAGGGGCCTATGCGCATACACGCTCCAGCCTGGAAATCACCCTTGACACATCAGAAATGTTAGTATTTATTCGCTGGACCGACTTTAAACCACGCCCTTGTTCATGGGCAATAACACTTTTGCCATGTCACGTTTGAAAACAAGTTTGTTTAGACTGTTGAAACCTCTGTTTTCCTGGGGTAAACATTTCTGACAGACATCACTGATTTATATAGAATTGTAATCCTAACTGAACTTCCTGTTTTTCACAAAATCCGTTGTCAGTTTGGAACAAATAAACAATTTTGTATACTAATGTGATATTTTGCCAACGATGTGGATCATTATGCCGTAATTATTGAGCATACACTACTAAGATTATACGGATTTGTTTTGTAATTTATTTCTTTTTGTTCCTATACAGTGAAGCTAACCTGATCATATCCAATAGAAATAATTTTTGTGGGGTGAGTATGAGAAATGTCGATTCACTTTCTAGAAAAAGATGCGTCCTGCACAAAAAGACTATTCATTTCCAATTCCTCGACAAATCGGAAAAATAACTTTTAAATCAGAACAGATCTTCCCATCTTTATTCATAGATGTTGAAACCCACGAGGATCTTTAAAGTCCGGACCTACCCCGAGGGACTTCTCAGACGCCCAGTGTTCTCAAAAAGAGCACAAGGAAGATTTTACAGGTATGAACTTGTCTTATTCCTTGGCTAGTGAGGTGGTGCAATGCTAACCAAGTTCAGAAGTGCTCTGAAAAGGGCACATCCTTACATGTGCCTTGAAAAAGGCAGTTTTGTGGTTTCTGGCACGGCCTTTCACCACCCCCAGAGAGATAGAGAAGGCACTATATCTCCGGCTCTGGGTGGCCGGTACTGTCCAGTACGATTTGTTTGCAACCACGACCACCACGAGTCCAACCTCACTTAGTAGAGTCGCTTGGATACTTTACTCCCGTGGTTCAGTATTATTTTTAGGGTGGGACTGATCACCCACCCGAGGGTTCAAACGAACCCTATGGCCTATACTGATCACTAATGCCTGAGGGGCCCCCAGTAACCCATGAAGCCTCTGCCAAAGCAGAGGGGGAAAGGAAGGAAAAGGAAAGGGTAAGGAAGGGATAGGGAAGTTAGCGGATAATTTTGCCTCTAACATTGGTTACCTCCTAGGCACCGGAGCTGATGGTAGGGCTTGCCTAGGCCCATACGGAAGGTTACCCTACGGGATGTTTTTTTAAAATCAAAACAGCCTAATTTCATCAATCATGTATGTACGCATTTAAACTCAGCGTATATCATGTAACAAGGTGTCCCACGGAAGATGCCCCCGCCAACATCCTAGTCCAATTTTGACAAATCTTTCCTTTTAATGTTCGTTATGAAGTCTAGTTTTCAGATGTTTCGTCGGTTTCGTAAATAACGTTTTGCTCCAACGTTTTTTGATATAAAATACGCCCTACGTACATTTTTTAAATGAGACCCCACCTTTTATTTATAATTTCAAAATTAAATCATTTTTAATCATTTTTCCCTTTGGTCGCGCTTCGATATCTTAATTTTTATTGAAGTTAGCGAAATGAGATTTTTACTAGGCATTAACGCTTGGTTCCACACTCAAAACGAATAATAATTGTTACAGGACGATCTTGCAATGTTGGGATTGTGTCGATCTTCAAAGAAATGTTACATTACTCATTAAAAACCTAATTATGTCTCTCCATAAATATCTTTACATTGTTTTGCCCAAAGATGACCTGAAAATATGTCGAAAACTTGCCAGATAACGATGGAATTTATTTTTTAATCCAGTCTATACCAAGATTATTGGTGAGCAAATAAGTGGTCGATAAATCTAACATTTTAAACAAAGTTTCACATCAGCCGGTTACAATGAAAGCCAGGAATCTTACCTATTTAATGAAGAATGAAAGCAAAAATAAAATCTTGGATGTGAATAAAAGAAAGAGTAGCGGCCAGAAATGTTCTGATTGTTTTCCTTCATTTTTCATATAGTTTTTCAATTTCAATACAGTGTCTTAATTACTTCTATCGGAATATTCCGAATCGTAGTAATAATCCTGATGATCATCGATGACAACAAAAGGAGTTTTGTAGACTACAGATTTTAAATGGGCCCACAAGAAAAGTCTACCGCTGTTAAGTCTGGGGGCCTCCTAGGGCAGTATCATGGCCTTCAATTCATAATATTCCAATAGATAAAATTTACAAAATAACGTATATTGAAATTGAAAAAATACAGAAAAAAAGAAAATTAAAGAAAACAATTTTACATTGAACATTTACTTTAACACTGGCAACCTGTTTTTTCTACATTTTCTTTTATCCACATCCATGATTTTTTTTTTCAAAAAATTGTAATTCTCCACTAAACTCAAATTTCCAGGAGTGGTGTTTATTCTAACCGGTCGATGTGAAAGTTTTAATACATAGTAAATTTTACATATTTAGCTAACTTATGTAAAAATGGGGGTCTCTTTAAAAACGTTCCGTAGGGCGTAATTTATGCAAAAAACCAACGAACAAGTTATTTCTGGAAGTAGTGAAACATTATAAACTACTTCCTGCATAACGAAAATTATTTAAAAAAATCGGGCCAAAATTACAGAAATAGGGTGGGGGGACTTCTATGGGATACCTTCTGTACATAAATAAAATTGTAACTCAGTAAACGATGAACAAAAGGTCAATAAACAAATAAACGAAGAAAAAATTTAAATCTGTTTTAGATGTACTATAATGGTTTACGTATTTATGAATATTGGAGGACTAGATAACTATTCTGAAAGAAAACACGATAAAAGAATATTACGAAAAATGTAATAGATTTTAAAATTGGCTTTCTTGATTAACTTCAATCGCAAGTAAAACTAAGTACACTATTGAATAATTCAGAATCCTATCCTGGAAAGCAATCCATTAAGAAGAAAGATAGATACTTTTATTTATAATAAACAGATAAAAAAAAGTATATAGATAAGTATTGCGTTGCTAAAAATTAATTTAAAATTATGAATTAATCTCGCCAAAATAAGACTTTCAATTAGATTACAGGCTTACACCCCATGTGGATTCGTTGTGCAAACTTCGTTAATTAAAGGACACACGGGCTTTCCTCAAGCAAGCCAGCTTAATTGAATAGGCATTTTGGAAAAGTTTAATAATGACAAAATATTTTCAAAACGGTTCTACGGACGAGAAAATTATTTATAGATGCAGATAAACTATTGATAGATAAGTGGCATCAAGAAAGGAGTATAACATTCCAAGGGATTTTTTCTTATGGAAATTCATCTTTAGAGTTATATTTTAAAGTTAATAACAGTAATTACATCCATTAGATTTCGCGGTCCGATTGACCAAAAAACTTTTTTCAAATAATTAATCTTTAATTAAGGTATTGGTTGGGATAAAACTGCCAGTTCACGAGCGGGATTCGAACCCACAACCTTCGGATATAAGCCGCTCCTCTACCACTTCAGCTATCCTGACTTCGATACACTCGGGCACCAAATTCTAGCCGAAGGTTCGCTCATGACACTGGCTTTTTTATCCAAACAGATACCTTACATAAAGATTAATTAGTTCATAACACTGTTGAAAAGTTTTGTTGTAGCATAATTTCTTTACGAGAATATTGATCTTAAACATTACGATCTTGTTTTATTAATCGCATTACAAACCTTTAAATATGTGAATGAAATTATACTCTTTATTTATTCATTTTCAAGTCAAATTTATCATTTTAACAAATTAATATATTAATTAGAGTGACCAACCTATAAGAAACATCCATCTTTATGTCAGCTATTTGTGTGGAACCGTTTGTGTTCCACGTTTCCAGAATGTGAAGCAGATAACCTTATCATCAAATAGGTCACACCAGACTGACCTACATCATTCGTCATACGTATGGAGTTGCACACTGATACTACTGTTTTTTGGCACAGGACATGAAAACTCGAAAATAGTTTTCCGAGAAAAATCCAATAAAAATTACTTTACGCTTCCTAAACAGTTTGATGTGTGCGTGTGTGAGCAAACGTGTTCTTCTTTCACTCTATCTCTACCATTCATTGTCTATCTAAATCTATCTGTGTGTGTGTGTGTGTATGTGTGTGTGCGTGTGCGTGTGCGTGTCTAAAAGTAAAACAAAGGGAGATCGCTGTAGCCCGATTATGGAGGTACATACGCGTCCTCCTCTCTCTCTCTCTCTCTCTCTCTCTCTCTCTCTCTCTCTCTCTCTCTCTCTCTCTCTCTCTCTCTCTCTTACACATACACACACACGTACGCTCACACACAAACACTGACAAAACTATTTACTATAAAACCGTAATCCCATTTTCCTCTGTGATTAGTATACGTAAATAACAAATTCCCTTGCTTTATTTATATATTATTGTTTATATTAATTATATGTAAACTAGGTAACATAGAAACATCTATTTATTGCTACATAAATTCAATTAACCTTTTTTTAAGTTGTTTAATAAATCTTTCAAATATATTTATTCACTTTTTTTCTTCTTCAGTCTCATTGTCAGTCACTCTCTCTTCCTCCTGATCTCTCACTCTCTCTCTCTTTCTCTCTCGCTCTCTCTCTCTCCCCCCTCCCCCCTCTCTCTCTATCTATCTATCTATCTATTTATCTATCTATCTACATAACTATCTATCTCTATCTATCTATCTATATCTCTATCTATCTATCTTTACGAATCTATCTTTATTTCTCTCTTTCTCTTCCTCTCACTGTTTCTCCATCTCGCTCCCTCACTCGTTCCCTCTTCCTTCCTCATTCTTTCTTTCGTTGGATGTACGAAAGATCGTATATACAAATGTATCATGATTAATAAATAAATCAAATAAATCCTTCATTCATTCTTTCTGCGCGTCGCAATTGGTATATAGGTTGTTGATTGAAACATCAATCATCCATGTGAGCGATAGAGCGGAATAAGTGATGATCCAAAAGAGCTAGATCGGGGCTGTTTGCTTTATGAGGGTGAAGTTGGAATTCCGGTCCATCAATTTTGAAGATGGAGTGTAATGTAGTTTCGAATTGTCATACTGCATAACAATCAGGCTAGGTATT
This sequence comes from Cimex lectularius, assembly GCF_000648675.2. Classification (NCBI taxonomy): domain Eukaryota; kingdom Metazoa; phylum Arthropoda; class Insecta; order Hemiptera; family Cimicidae; genus Cimex; species Cimex lectularius. The sequence goes on along the minus strand of NW_019392766.1, from coordinate 264,502 downwards.
TTTTTCCCAAGAATGGACTGATCATTCCGAAAATACTGACTCAGACTACGCGTATTTTTTAAACTTTTATGATAAATGGTTAGACATTATTTAGAGTTGTTAGAAGTTTATGGTATGAATACCTTTCACGTCTGGAACAATTCATAACGCTAATTCAGTGAGTAGCTTTGGTATGATAAAATGTATCGTTCATTTCTGAAATTATTTGTTGAGAACTGCAATTTCGTTGCTTGACCTGTCAGACGAGTTTTGGCATTGCATAAACTGTTATGTTACAATAGGACAAATGTAAATAACACGCAGCTTCCCATTTAGAGAATTTTGGTTGTACTGGTTTATACAGCACAATCTAGCTTAAACATCAGAAAAACTAGTTGTGCACGCGCTGGTCGGTCGCAATAAAATTTGGTTAAATAAAATAAAAATACAAAATAAAATAAAGTACAAAATAAATTAAAATACTAACTTGTTAACTGTGGCTGGATTTTCTCGACAACCAGGGAGGAGAGCCGTTTAATAGCTAGAACCTGCAATAAGTCTGGCCAAAGATAAAACAGAATCCTCGTCTATTAATTACCTTAGGGGCTCTGTCCGAACCCTGTATGATGTGTCGCATTAAGGATGCGGGAGGAGACACTCGCGTTATTTTGAACGCGATAATTAACAAAACGAAAGAAAAAAATGCTTCTTGAAAATAAGAGAAAAACTAAAAGAAAACTAAAAGAAAATCACTCTTGGAGGCTAATTAACAGTGGACTGTATGGAAGCGAGACGGAAGCGAACAGGACTAGAGCAGGACTAGGCAGCAACAGGAACGGATTATGAGGAGGGAACAGAGCTAGGATAAATTCTAGATTAGCGGCATTTCGGAAACAAAATAAACAATTATAATTCGCGATTTTTGGCGCGAACACTAGTAATTAAGGTTTAGCATCAATTTTCGTTATTAATTAATTTAAAAAGACTTGTTAAAAAGACTCTTCTTAGACCATTTTTTGCTGCGTTCATCGACGATTTCGCAAGCGGTAAAATCTCATTCAAACTGAGTCACTTTATTCGGCGAAAAACAGATGGGCTGGATGGTGTATGTATTATTCAGGAGCGGCTAGAATCAAATCCTCGTGATCGGCGGCTCTTCTTTGATGGATATAGCAGATAACGCGCCGAGCAGTATTGCTAAGTCGCACGTATAAAATTGGACTTCGGCCCATTCTAATCGGAAGAGATTGGATGCATATTTTCCATTCAATCCTTGTGTCAAAGTCAGTTATTATAGTACATTGGATGCTACAAGCTACGCAAAATATTAATTAGTTATATATATATAAATAGATAAAGTGTTTATCTCTTCTTTAGGTGACTTAATTATTTCACCGATCTACTCAAGAGGGTCGAATCTACAAGAAAATAAATACGTTGAAAAAAGAAAATTGATTTTTCTTCCCGCTCACAAAAAGGTTTACGAGCTTAATTCTTTCACCAATCGACTCAGGAGGGACGAATATATAAAAGAGCAAATACGTCGATAAAATAATTTTATTGTCCCTTCCTTTGAGCTTGACGAACTTAAATCTTTCGACAATCTTCTTAGGAGCATCTAATCTGAAGGGAGAAAGTACAGACACGTACAAAAAAGAATATTTATGTTTTTCTCGCTTACTTTATTGTTGACGTGCTTAATTCTTAAGTTATTCAGAAATCGTGAGATGCGGTCTGGTGTGATGTAGGTTTCAGAAAAACATTTTCTTTATCGTACCAACGTTTCGATCTTTATTGAGATCATCTTCAGGGCTCAAAGTGTTTGTATTCTGTGTAATTGTGCCATTCTTGCATGTCGTGTTGAGAGTGCAATAAAGATCGAAACGTTGGCACGATAAAGAAAATGTTTTTCTGAAACCTACATCACACCAGACTGCACTTCACGATTTCTAAATAATTATCGATTAATTTAGGTAACTAATTACCACACATTAATTCTTAAGCTTAATAACCAATTGACCAATATGTAGGAAAAAGTGCAAATACGTCGACAAAAGAAATCTAATTATTTATTTATTTTATTTTTTTCTTTATTTATTCATTGTTTGCTGACGATTTACTTCTTTCACCGATCGCCTCGAATTTATAGGAAAAAATTACAAATATGGAGAAAAAGTAAAATGGATATTTCCCATTAATTTGAGGTTGACAGAAGCTAGTAGACTGTATAAGACTGTACAAGAAAAAAGAACATCTTTCGCGCTTATTTTGAGAATGGCGAGCTTAATTCTTCCAGCAGATGACTTAGTAATTACAAAATTGTACTTTGTCTTTCTTCCCATTTTAAAACATGATTGCGATATGGTTGCAGACATCAATTATTTTAAGGCGATGGCTTCCCTTATAGTTTTCAAAATAAACTTTAGATTGTAAAAGCTTTACTTGTATTATTAAATCCATTAGAGTTCGTGGTCCGATCGAACAATAACTTTTTTTTAAATAATTAATCTTTATGTAAGGTATCAGTTGAGATGAAAATTTAAAAAAAATTATTATAACTTAAATTTAATTTAGCGCATTTTTAAGATATTTTTCTATTTTGTTACTTTTAAATTAATAAAATTGGTGCATTAGGTTATTGGAACATCAAACATTCGTAGAAAAGACAAATTTAATCTTTACACTTGATAAATGTTCAAGACTAATTAATCTCTATGTAAGATATTGGTTGAGATAAAAAAGTCACGAGCGGGATGCGAACCCACGACCTTCGGCTATATACTCCGCTGCTCTACCACTTGAGCTTTATTTCAACCAATACATTACTTAAAGATTAATTTATTAATCTTATTATCTGTTAATAAAGTTCCCCAAGTTGACTAATGGTCCTAAGCAGTTCCAAATACTACTTGACGCAAATAGAAAAATGATACCACTAATGGCAAATCATCATGAAACCTGAAAGGTTATAGCTAATAGTATACTTACAAAAAATACCACCCCCAGATAATGATAATTAAAAAAATTTCGGTACGGCCATACTGACTGGGATTGTCCCAAATATTCCTATATCCATTGCATCTAAACTGCCCGATTCATATTCCTAAAAATAATCCATGATGTTCCATTTTAATTTTCCACAGAGGCTCCCCAAATAAAGAGGACAAATGACACATAGCAAAATCTCTTGGACTGGTCCCAACTATATAGCTGTCGGACAATTAGATAAAGTGATAAAGGCACTAAATGTGTATGATTTTACCTCCAAACTAGTCTGAGCAAGCCTAAACTGCCAATGGCCATAGGAGAGCACAATAAGGTTACCGTTAGGTAGATGTCGGGAAATGAAAATATAAAAGGAAACAAACAGGCTGATCAGCTAGCCAAAGAAGATGCACCCCTCTAACCTACAGGACCGAAATCACAACTAGGCCCGTCAGAGAAACCGCTAACCTTTGTAGAAATATGATTTCAGAAAGAAAACTTCAGGCACGGAAAACCAGGTATGAGGCAATCTAAGATATTTGTACATCTCGAAAATGCAGGTGAAAGAAGCAGGCAAAACATAAAGAAAATTATAAGCCTTTTAACCGGCCACGACTAAAAGATAACACAGAAAGGACAAAAATATGTCGATTCTGTGGGGGGAAATAGCACTTTCGTGGTAAATATGTACTTAACGGCTGGAAGTGTGAAGGTTCAGCAATTGAAATCCAGAGAACTTACGAATAGTTTTTTTTTTTTTTTTTTTTTTTAAACCCCCCTCCAATACACATCTGTTTAGATGGTTTATATGTTGTTGAAACACGTGTTTTGTGTAGATAGTTCTAAACGGTTTGATTCGATGGGCGCTGGTGTTTGCGGTCCACACATTTTCGCTGGGTTGCGCCCGTTGGTAAAGTTTCGGGTGCAACCACTTCCAATAAACGCACGATAAATAAGTTAATATAAATGTTATATTTGTCAATTTAAGGATTTTGTTTTGAACTTGCTCAAATGTTAAAACTTGGTAAAAAAGTTTTTTTTTATAAATAAAGGAACTCACCATCTGGACTGTTTTAATATCAAGCGTTCAAATCTCAATTTTTCACGGTTACCCCTCTATTTCCGTCCCTAGTTCTGCTTCATTCAGCAGTGCCGTGGAAGCGAATACAACAGAACATTTTCATTATCACATCGTAAAACCGATTCATTGCAATTCGATCTCGCGATAAATAAATAAAAATAAAGTATATGTGTAAATTATAAAGCAAATGCAGAATAGGTTTATTTTCCCAAAGTAATTGATTTATAGGAGTATGATTACTACAAAAAATTATAAGGCTTAATTTCGAGTAAAGTTTACATAAAAAACAGGGAGGACAAGCAGGCCAACATGATCGTAAACGACCGAACCACACAGTTCGTTTGAATAAATTATTTAATCATTTTTTAAAACAATCATCTAAAACATGTCACATAATCAGTCGTATAATCCCCAAAGGTACAAATTGCCTACCACAGATCCGGCTTTGCTGGTAAGCAAATAACTAAAGCCGGGAACACACTTACCCGATGCAACGCGTCAGTGCACATCTGCCCGATGCTATGCAACGCTACCCTACTGTACGCTCTGTGATCCCCACTGTCCACATTTTTGTCGGTAGCATTGAGTACAGTCGAAAACAAAAGAACCGGACACTCATATTTTTACTTGTATTATTGACGGTGTATTAATTACAAGATACTTATTTTAATATAACCAATTTAACCGAGATCACAATCATTAGTTTTATTTAAAAAAATTAATATTAATAGTTTTGTATAAAATTGATCAAAACACCGGAATACTTTTTTTTTATATAATGAATTTAACTAACAATTTATTACATTTATTAAACGGTTTTGCTCATAGCATTTAATTAACAATTTTTTTCATGGTTTTGCTTATAAAATTTAATTAACAATTTCTTTCATGGTTTTGCTCATAAAATTTCACCATTTATGTCGAGTAACGTCAGAGCAGGACACACATATTTTTTTGTAGTTTATTTCAAACTATATATATGTAATTTTGTTATTATCTTAATTGCAACATTTTTATTTTAATATAAACCAAATTAAACGATATCAAAAATTCGTGAGTTTTAATTAAAAAATTTTAATTATGATATTATGATGGTGAGCCAGAAAATTTATCAAAACACCGGAATAACTTTATTTAAAACAGTTAAGTTTAACAAACAATTTATTACATGATTGTGCTCAAAATAATGCATTAAGAACAAAAGAGGCTTTGCGATTGTGAAACTGATTTGTGATTCACGCTGTGTGACTGCACGTGGCGTGCGCTTGACGTCGCCTTGATGTGCACACCCTACCAAAACGTGACAAGGCGTCGGGTAGGCATCGGGTAGCGTAGCATAGCGTTGCACCGGGTAAGTGTGTTCCCCGCTTAAAGCAGTCGTTCCTCAAGAAAACCTATTTAAAACAAACGTTCGTTATACAGTCGAGTTAAAAATATACGTTCCCCGTTTAAAATATCACAACAGCTATAAAACTCGATATTTACTAGTTTCTGGCCTTACCTCACGTTTCTTCATATTTAAAGTAATGTTATTTGTCTTACGAGATTCATTCGGTATTACTCACATCATTATTAACCGATATTAACTAAGAAACGAAGGGTGAAAGATTTTCTTGGTTCTTTTCAATCTAACTTTCAACCACACACTCTCTCATTCACTCTCTCTCTCTCTCTCTCTCTCTCTATATATATATATATATATATATATATATATATCTTTTCTTCTGTCCATATATATTATATGTATATATTTAAATTAAAAATGTAATGTACTCCTGTTATTCAAGAGGGCTTACGTCCAAATTTTTGACGTTGACGCCTAATACCCGATAGTTGTACAGAAGAATGGTCACAGCATCACTTTATGAGGTTTTTATATTACTTTCATTTAAAATTACATGGACTATGACGGGATTTGAATTTATAACCTGCAGCTGGACAAATACGAGTCGGAAGCCCTAACCATTCGACAACCGCGATCTCCCTTTATTTTACTTTTAGACACACACAACACAGATTTGGAATTTTGTAAAACATTTCTGTTTGAAAAAGAACAGCAAAATCGTGTTTATTGAATTTTTGTCATTTGCCAGAATGGTATTACAATCTCGTAAAAAAGCTATTCGTATAGGACCAATAAAGCAATGTTTTAAACACAATAAAAATCTAGCCAGCAATGAAAAAAAGGGAGGATATATACAGCTATAATAAATCCACCTGTTCTAAATCAGAATTTTATCCCAATCTTAGAACTCCTCCCGTCCACGTTTATGGTGTAAACTTTTTATGGTTTGTCGCCCAACTCCCATTACACGGGGTGTGTAGTTACCGGGGGTAATTGAGTAACTTTGCAAATCCCTGGAGGTTTTCGTGTTTGATTGGATAATACGTTTTTCGCATTGAAAACACAAGCAAGCCGGTGTGTATGCCTTTTGAGTCATATGGCGCAACACAATATCTTGAATATTAAATTCATTAGAATTCGTGGTCCGATTGACCAAATAACTGATTTTCAATTAATTAATATTTATGTAAGGTATTGGTTGAAATGAAAAAGTCAGTGCCACGAGCGGGATTCGAACCCACTATTCGAATAAGGTGCAGAGTGCGCCTAGAAGAGAAGACCAATTGACAAGACCAAATTGGCTTCACATCGTATACCCGTCTGTGAGTTCTAGTTTCTTCTGCAATCGCTAGATAGACAGAAACGCGATTCATCAGTATACATAACAACAAACCAATTGGTGTTCTCTTCTATGTGCTCGCTGCACCATAATTTTCTGAGTAGATGGTGGCGTGCTTTTGCTGCAGATCGTCTCAAAGGGGCATTCTATGTGAGTTCCAGTTTCTTCTGCTATCACTATACAGACAGAACGACTCATCAGTAAACATAACAGCATAACAATTGGTCTTCTCTTCTAGGCGCTCTCTGTACCATATTCACCATACTTGCTTGTGGCGGGCTGTTGCTGCAGGTCGTCTCAAAGGGCATATGGGGCCAACTCATGTTGACAAAGACCTTACACAACATGTACTTCATTTAGGATCTATGTAAAGGGTTCCGTCTTGCAGCATATTTCTGTTAGCGTCGTAACGTGCTGAGATCCACTACGAAACCTCATACTGGCACTTCCAGTTTTTCGGAATCAAGCTAAAGCCCGGGAGACCACGCTCTGAGAATGGCCAACTTCCTCTGGGATATCCACTTGCCGGTGATCTCGAGGACTCATTCTGACAATAATATTGAGAACTCTGATTCAAGATAATGTCTTTCCGTGGTTAAAGAGAATACAACTGAATTAAAATGAGTAATCTGTGTGATTACTATTCTTAAGTAAATCCGTTATTAAAAATGAAGATTAATTTTTTGTGTGTTTGGTTTGTATTTTCTATTTTGTTTTATCCAACTAACAACAATATATCGGTTAATTTAATTTAAATTATTAGAAGAAGAATATATTACAAATATCCCAATTCATTTTTGCGCAGTTTATACTAAATACAGGGTGAATTGCTACTCGTGCTACAAACTTCTCCAGTAGATTCTTCACCCTAAAATGAACAAAAAAGTTCATATTGTCCATGGTCCGATTCTCAACCATTTCAGAGTAATTTCGCTTTTTATCGATTTTGAAAGATATCACGTCCTGGCGTCGGAAAATCGTGATATCTTTTAATCTAAACATTTCTCTTAAAATCTATAAGCACCGTTGAAATCCCCGTTAATTTTTAGAGAGAATCAAAATCATAATTCCATTGAAATTTTTTAATTTAATTTAATGCCCATTTAGTATGTAATGCTTAAGAAGTTTACAAACAGCTAGAAGGTCAAGGAAGAAAGACCCAAACGTTTTGCCACCTTCATCTTCTTATTGAAAAATTAACGGGGATTTCAACGGTGCTTATAGATTTTAAGAGAAATGTTTAGATTAAAAGATATCACGATTTTCCGACGCCAGGACGTGATATCTTTCAAAATCGATAAAAAGCGAAATTACTCTGAAATGGTTGAGAATCGGACCATGGTCAATATGAACTTTTTTGTTCATTTTAGGGTCAAGAATCTACTGGTGAAGTTTGTAGCACGAGTAGCAAGTCACTCTCAAACATTAGCAATCCTTGAACCACCATTTTTTCTCTTTTTGTCATCAACATCTTGGTCTCACAACCACTAAATAAGAAAATGACGAGTGCGTTGGAAGCGTTATTAAATCAGGTAGTTTTCCTCAAATTTGCTGCCTTCTGAGACTAAAATTAGAAACTCTGGATTACTTTATACACTTTCCGATTTACACAATTTTCCACTCTTTTTGTAGTTCTGGCTGAAATAAAACACAAAAAATTAGCCCAAACATTTTGCCACCGTCATCTTCTTATTGAAAAATTAACGGGAATTTCAACGGTGCTATTAGATTTTCAGAGAAATGTTTAGATTAAAAGATATCACGATTTTCCGACGCCAGGACGTGATATCTTTCAAAATCGATAAAAAGCGAAATTACTCTGAAATGGTTGAGAATCGGACCATGGACAATATGAACTTTTTTGTTCATTTTAGGGTGAAGAATCTACTGGAGAAGTTTGTAGCACGAGTAGCAATTCACCCTGTATATCTGTACACACTTAGATGCACCTTAGTTTATGAAAAATTCGGTTTATCAAAAAACATGCGTTTTGCTGAAGTTTTATTGTAAAATCCGACTAATGAATAACGTAAGATGCTGATTTATCTACATATTAAAAAGAAAAGTTTGCACAGATTAAAATGAAATGGGGGCACTGGAAACGAATGGCATAGATGAACTGAACAAGTTCCAGTCTAAGTAGTTTTACATCCTCCATAATTTGGCTGCATAAACGGCGAAACTGTCCCGTCGGCCTCGTAATTCAAAAGGGATCAAATGAGAAAGCGCCCGGGCAAGGGCGAAGAAGAACACCAGTCCGAAGTTTTATGTGGGTCAATTTACGAGGGTGCAATATTGTGAAAACAAGGAAACCGGGGCTCAATAGACAAATGGATGTTTCAAAGTGTGGAAAAATTAAAACAAGAAACTATTCAACCTAAAAAAATTGAAGCAGACAGTAAAACCAGTCATCCGTATCGTCAATAAACTACCCGCCATTATCACATTCATATTAACTCCAGGTAGTGTTCTGGACCACACGCTTTTCCAGGCATGCATATCCTAGACTTTGAGACGACCTGCAGCAACAGCCCGCCACCAGAAACTCAGAAAGGTATGGTGCAATGAACACCTAGATGAGAACACCAATTGGTTTGTTGTTATGTTTACTGAAGAATTGCATTTCTGTCTGTCTAGCGATTGTATAAGAAACTAGAACTCATAGACATACGATGTGAAACCAACTTGGACTTCTCAATTGGTCTTCTCTTCTAGGCGCTCTCTGCACCATATTCACCATATTTGCTTGTGGCGGGCTGTTGCTGCAGGTCGTCTCAAAGAGGATGTGGGGCCAACTTATTACGAATCGTTTGTGTTGATTAAATAAGGCCTTGCCAAAACACCTTACCCTCCATTTACGATCTGGCGGGCACTATGGAAAGGGTTCCGTCTTGCAGCAATACTTCCGTTCTCCCTTAGCGTCGTAATGCGCTGAGATTCACTACCAGACCTCATACTGGCACTTCCAGTTTCTCGGAATCAGGCTAATGCCCGGGACACCATGCTCTGAGAAACGCAAACTGCCTCTGCGAGATCCACTTGCCGGTGACCTCGTTGACTCATTCTCACCATAATATTGCGAACTTCTTTTTCAAGACAATTTCTTCCATAATTAAAGAGAATATAACTGGATTAAAATGGAGAGAAGACGAGAAAAGGTGTTTGTTTACAAAATGAGTAATCTGTATGAATCCTATTCTTAAGTAAATCCGTTATTAAAAATGAGGATTAACCATTTTTTTCTTTTCTATTTTGCTTTATCCACCTAACAAGAATATATCCGCTAATTTAATTAAAATTAATAAAATAAGAATAAATTATAAATATCCCAATTCATTTTTGCGCAGTTTATTTACAATTATTGTCAGTTTGAGATATAATATATAGAAAATATAATAACAAACATTTAAAGAAAATAGGTATTTCATATATATTATGTTTGAATATTTTTCTGGTATATTTATGTACGTAAAACGATAGGGCATTTGTTACAAGATTTCCCTTGGAAAGCCAATGTTAGAAGCCTAATATATGCAAACAGGTCGAGGATGTGTTGGGAGGAAGATAGGAATAAGGAGATTGTATTGCAGGGCGCCGGTGAAGATGGGGATGGGGCGACTCACCCCTTCGGCCCGCCTCCCACTCTCAAACAGGCATTAATGGTTCGATTTCCCTGGTGAGCGTGGGAACTGTTGCCATGGGTACAAAGAGATACAATAAAAAACAGCTGACGGACCTCCTTCTGCTTAAGAGGGCTTCGCCAATCCTGAATCATATATTCTCCTTTCCCGATTATATGGGATAACTGAAGATTCCTTCGGGTACATGTCATCGCGGTGGTTCGGGATAATGGAATCCCATGTGCAATTCTTAAAAAGTAACAAATTGTATGTTTTTCTTTTCAATTTGAAGTTGAATTATTCTGTCAGATATGCATTTATTTATTTTCCATCTTACGAAATTAACTTGTGCCATGACCAGCAGAACATAGATCAAGTTCATCGTTAGAAGAAAATTTGGTAGTTTTTAACTTTCTATTCAGTTAAACCTCCTTTTTATAGTCAGGACAGTAGTCAGCTCTTCTAGTAACGAAGGATCAAAGAAACGTGAAAAAATTAACTAACGCTATGACGAGCAGCATATGGATATAACTCAAGTACATCATTAGTACAATTTTAGATAGTTCTTAGCAAGTAACAAATTTTGCGCTTTACTTTTCAGTTTAGCGTCATTGTTTACTGTTACAATATAATTCAGCTCTTTCAGGACAAAAGGGTCAAACATAACCTAAGAAATCAACTCATGCTATGACCAGCAGCGCATACTTAGAACAAGTTCTTCATTAACAAAACATTAGATAGCTGTAACAAAATATTGTTGAATTAGTATGAAATAATACTTCATCATTAGAAGAAAATTTGATATTTACTAACTTTCTTTTCAGTTATAGTCAGAACATTAGTCAGCTCTTCCAGACCAAGGGATTAAAAAAAAAGTGAAAAAATTAACTAACTCTATGTCAAGAACATATACATCAAATTCATCGTTAGTATTGGATAGTTCTTAGCATGTAACAAATTTTGCGTTTTTCTTTTCAATTTTATCATTATCGTCATTGTTTACTGCACGAGTAAAACTCAGCCCATCCAGAACAAAGGGATCAAAGAAAACCTTGTGAAATCAACCCAGACCATCAGCGCATACTTAGAACAAGTTCATCACTAGCAGAACATTAGGTAGTTGTTACCAAGTAACAAATACTCAGTATTTCTTATCAATTGGATGTCTTTGTTCTGTCAGAAATATTTTGCATATCTTCTATCACAAAAAAACGTGCAAAATACTATGACCAGCAGCACATGACAGCATATTTTATTTTGTCAAATGTTTATTTATTTATTATCCGTCTTAAGAAATCAACTCATGCCATGGCCAGCAGACCATAGATCAAGTTCATCATTAGAAGAAAATTTAATAGGTGTTAACTTTCCTGTAAGTTAAACGTTCTTTTTTATAGTCAGATTAACATTATCAGTTCTTCCAGTACCAAGGGATCAAAGAAACGTGAAACAATTAACTAAAGCTATGACGAGCGACATATAATCAAGTTCATTGTTAGTATTGGATAGTACTTAGCAACCAATTTTGCGTTTTTCTTTTCAATTTTATCATTATCGTCATTGTTTACTGCACGAGTAAAACTCAGCCCATCCAGAACAAAGGGATCAAAGAAAACCTTGTGAAATCAACTCAGACCATCTGCGCATACTTAGATAAAGTCCTCCATTCGCAAAATATTAGATATCCTTAGCAAGTAACAAATAATAAGGTTCTCTTTTCAATTGAGTTCTAGAACAAAAATCACAGAAAACGTGCATATTAACTCATACTATGACCCGATGCCGATAAATCAAGTCTTTCATTAGACAAATGTTAAATAGTTCTTAGCAAGTGACAAACAAAGAACAAAAATCCGTTCTTCTTTTCGGAATTACATTCAGCCCTTCCCGTACAAAAGAAAAGTTCTTCATTAGCTTGAAACACCATTAGATTATGACTTAACAAGTCACAAAACTAATTTCTTTCTGTTTGACGTCAGTTTGTACTGTTACAATATGATTCAGCCTTTACAGAACAAATAGATCAAAGAAAACGTGCAAAATTAAGACATGTTATGACTATGACCATCAGCACATATATCAAGAACCTCAGAAGCAGAATGTTATCAAGTTCTTAACAAATTGGTTGTGAGAAGATTTTGCATATCGTGACCAATATTGTGCAAGCTTAACAAAGAACAAATACTCTGTTTTTCAATTTTACGTCATATTTATGTTGCATTAATCCTTAGGACAAGAGTATCGAAGATCAAGGGAGAGAAAAACAGCGAAATTAACTAACACACTGACCATTTCTTTTCTATTTGTCGTCATTGTTATAAAAGATCGACAATATTATAATTTTGAAGTGCCTATCCTCGATGTTTAGTTATTTACTGTTGTTATTACTTATTAATGGATCATCTATGTCTATAAAGCTAATTGTATTGCTAAGCTTTGTTGGACTCAAACATCTTTTCGTCGTTTAAAATTTGTATTCAGTTTTCCAATATTCAGCCTAACTAATCAAACAGTTTGTGTGACATTCTAGTAGAAATTTTTGTATAGACTGTGAAATGTTTGAATGTTTTATTCTAAAAGAAATCTGTTGTCATTGTAAATCGTACTGTTATGCTGTGTATTACTTACGTACTAACACTATTTAAGCGGGGAATACACATACCCGATGCAACGATATGCGACGCTACCCGATGCTCCCCGACGCCTTGTCACGTTTTGGTAGGGTGTGCACATCTATGCGACTTCAAGCGCACGCCACGTGCAGTCACACAGCGTGAATCACAAATCAGTATCACAATCGCAACGCCTCTTTTGTTCTTAAGGCATTATTTTGAGCAAAACGATGTGATAAATTGTTAGTACAATTTTATGAGCACAACCGAGTAATAAATTGTTAATTAAATTTAATTATTTTAAATAAAGTTGTTCCGATGTTTTGATAAATTTTCTGCCTAACCATCATAATTAAATAAGTTTTATAAAAACACATGAATTTTTGAACTCGTTTAATTCAGTTTATATTAAAATAAGTACGTTGTAATTAATATAACGATAGAATTACATATTCATAGTTTGAAATAAACTACAAAAAATATGAGTGCCCTGTTCTGACGTTACTCGATGAAAATGGTGGCATTTTATGAGCAAAACCATGAAATAAATTGTTAGTTAAATTTTGTGAGCAAAACCATGAAATAAATTGTTAGTTCAATTTTATGAGCAAAACCGTGTAATAAATTGTTAGTTAAATTCATTATATCAAAAAATGGTATTCAGGTGTTTTGATCAATTAATTTTCTACCAAGCCATTAATATTATTTTTTTAAATAAAAAGAAATGAATTTTTGATCTCGGTTAATTTGGTTTATATTAAAATAAGTATGTTGTAATTAATACACCATCAGTAATACATGTAGTTTAAATAAAAATATGAGTGTCCGGTTCTTTTGTCTTCGACTGTACTCGATGCTACCCGACGAAAATGTGGACAGTGAGGATCACAGAGCGTAGAGTACGGTAGCGTTGCAGATGTCTGGCAGATATCCACGGGGGTGATACAATTTTATGAAAAGTTGGACTGTGGATTTGTGTCGGGTAGCATCGGGTAAGCGTGTTCCCGGGTATAGCGTTCCATCGGGCAAGTGTGTTTCCCGCTTTATACGTTTTCAAAATCTGCGTTGTTGCACATACGATGTACACACATACGTACAAGTTCAAATAATTCTTGTCAAACTGGACGGCTCAACGCTCGACAACCCGATGTATACGCAGTTGATAAATGTCACCAACAAGTCCTCTTAAGATCACGATGTTGAGATCCATGTTGGTACAGCAGTGCTGCTGGACCCATCTTTGGACGTTATATCAGAAGCAATTGATAAGCTGAATTACCTCGTGTTTTTTTTTGTGTTTTTTTTTTAATGTAAACCATGATGAACAGAAACATTCTAATAGCTGCTATGCAATTTGTACACCAAGATTTTTTGAACTTCCGGGTAACCCTTTTTTTAATGTTTTTCTATGTGTGAATATGTCACTCTGTCCGTATGTCTGTCTGGCTCTCTCTCTCTCTCTCTCTCTCTCTCCCCCTCTCCCTCCCCCCTCACTCTCTCTCTCTCACACACACTCCCACCCTCTTCTATTGAAAGTGGCTTTACAGGAGAATAGAGTAAATTATAAACCAAATGAGAACAAAATTTTAATAATTAATAATAAGATATTGCTTAAACATTTTTTGTTAGTGATTTATATTTTTCATCCTAGTACAATTGCAACGTAATAAATATAGGATTTAATAAAATATTTTTTTTATCTCTCAGACCAGTTAGAGAAGGGAAGGGCTTAGATGTCGGCGACATTTATTAAATAATTACTCAATGTCAGCTCGGTTTTTATAGCGAAAAGAGAGAAGGCAATTAAATCGATTGGCCAGACTCGCCCGTCCTATTTTTCCAAGCTGTTTGCTCGTGAAAAAAGTCCAAAAGAAAAAGGAAAACCGTCCGTCCGGGGAAAAGTGATTAGTCAACGAATGGAAACCAGGTCCCAGGGTGGTAAAGTGATTGTGGACTCGAAAGGCCAGGAGACAAGCAGCCACCCTCTTGGCTCGGCTTGATTAATGTTCACTTTCTTTCGGCCAGACCCTCGAAAAGCCCGCTGCCAAAAGAGGAAACCTGTTTTCCTCGAGATTTTCCCTCGGCTCTCTTGGAAAAAAACAGTCGGGAAAACAAATATGAGGTTCGGAAAAACAAGTTGCAGGCGTAAAATTAGGTCACCTCTATAAACATCACCTCCTGAAGAATGAACCAGTTTTACCCTAGAGCCGTTCTACCAAACGCTACCGCAATTTATTTTTGACGTTTAATTTAGCTCTGGGAATATTTTTTCCTTTTTTGTACCCTTTCTTCCACCCCTACGTATATTTATTCAAAGCTACCTAAAGTACGTTTTCAATTTAGTTTTAGGTTTTTAGATCTATTCGAAGGCAATAAAAACATAAATGACCCTCTAATATTTAAATTATGTTCGATTGGATTGCTTCATAAATCCAATAGGTTTATGTTTTGTTACTTCCTTTGGTCTGGGGTTTTATTTTTGTTTCGGCCAATCTTTGTGATCGTCGGTCCTTTTCATTCCAACTGCTAAAGTGTTTTAAATGGTGTAAACGATTTATTTTCTTTTATGTTAGAAAACATTTCCCTGTTGTTGTTTTTATATATAAAAAGATAATAACCTTTCTTATTTACCAATTAATTAGTCTTTATATAAGACATTGGCTGAGATAAAAAAGCCAGTGTCACGAGCGGGATTCGAACCCACGACCCTCGGCTAAATACGCCGCTGCTCTACCACTTGAGCTATCGTGACTTCGATCCACTCGGACACTAACCTCCCATCTCAACCCAACCTTTCGAATTTTCCCTCCTTTTTGCCATTTTTCAAATGTCGTGTAACATATTCGATTCTCGGCGACAAATGCCTCAGCCAATGCCTTATTTAAGATTAATTAATTGAAAAACATTATTCGGTCACTCGGACCACGAGCTATAATGAATTTCTTATTTACATTTATTTCGCGTTTCGGGAATTTACACCCACCATCATCAACTTACGTTGTACTAAATTTATAATTTACTATTATCCATATTATATTTTAAAAGATATGACCACCTTGCATCAACAAACTGCAATATAAGATAATGATGATGGTTGTAAATTCCCGAAACGATCAAATAAATGTAAAAAAGTTATGTATTTACATAAAAAACATACAGAAATATTTTCTAAGATAAACCCAAAAATTAAGATTACATTAGTCTTAAAAATACCATCTTTCTAAAATTTGATACGTGCACTTTTCATGAGCCTGTAATTAAACAAGGCTTATTTTGTTACTTAATCGTTACTGATCATTTTCGTCTGACAATTATCGGCGGGTCCATCCAACGCGCTTAAACATTTTGTCCATCTTCAGTGCGTATATTTTTTAATCCTAGGTGAAAAACAAATCGACCCATATATAATACTAGAAATACATTTATAACAAAGGCATAAAATCAGCTGTAAAAAACAATTAATTAAGGTTTTTAGTTGAGATAAAAAAGTCAATGGCACTGCGGGATTCGAACCCACGATCTTCGGCTAGATACGCCGCTGCTCTACCACTTGACCTATCGTGACCTCGATCCACTCGGACACTAACGTCCCATCTCAACCCCACGTTTTGAATTTTTCCTCCTTTTTGCCATTTTTTTTTATTTCAACTAAAATCCTTAATTAATTGTAATATATTAATTGGTCAAGAGGGCCACGAAATTAGTGAATTTAATGATTGAAAATGAAGTATACTTCACTAAAGCTCTCCGTGGCCATTTCATTTGTCGCCGAGAATCCAATCCGATTACACGACATTTGAAAAATGGCAAAAAGGAGGGAAAATTCAAAATGTGTGGTTGAGATGGGACGTTAGTGTCCGAGAGGATCGAGGTCACGATAGCTCAAGTGGTAGAGCAGCGGCCTATCTAGCCGAAGATCGTGGGTTCGAATCCCGCTCGTGCCATTGACTTTTTTATCTCAACTAAATACCGTAATTAATTGTTATATTATTAATTGGTCAAGCGGACCACGAAATTAGTGAATCTGTAAAAAAATTAAATTATTGTATAATTTAGATTGTTGGTTTTTGAACTAATATACCAATTTGTTATGTCTAGTTTTCTGTTTCCTTTAGGATGTAGTATCAAAATGTATTTATTAAAGTAAATGTGTATTGTGAGAGTGCCTGATGGAATACCGAGAGTCCTACTGAACTCGAATTAAATTAGTTATATGTGCCCACTAATTGAACAGTGTCATTCCATGGTTCTAGGAGGCGAGTAGGAATGCCACCTGATATACAAAATAAGCTAGAGTACGACAGCGAATCTAAGGATTTCTTATTTTGTTATATAGATTTTTTATTACAGGTAATCCTATTATTTATATATTAAGAATTTTGTGAGTGTATTTATAAGCGTGAATGTGTTGTACTACTAGAGCGAAGTTGGCAAAATACGAATATTACTCATAACAATCTCTACCCTAAACAAATTATTAACAGAATAATCGACAACTACAACTCAACACTAACACCATCCACTATTACTAATAATACTACATTAAGTCTATCAAATACAAACAAACCAGCATACATTTCCATACCATTTATCCAAGTACTAACAGACAAATTAAACACATTTCTCTTGTCCGATAACTTCAAAATAGCTTTCAAAAATTATAAAACAATTCAAACACTTTTTCCAAAATTAAAGATCCCACACCAATAACAAATAAATCTGACGTAATCTACAAGATCAACTGTTTAAACTGTCCGGCAACTTACATCGGTCTTACATCCCAATATCTGGACAAGAGAGTAAAGCAACATATCTATGATTGCAAAAAACCCAAGCAAAATCCTACATCACTCGCTACCCACAATTTGAACACCAACACAATTTCGACTTCAAAAATCGAAAAATATTACATACAGAACAAAACAAACATAAACGTAATTTCTTAAAAATGGTTTATATCAATAGAGATAAACACAGCATCGATTACAGAACAGATACATGTAAACTCAGTCGCAGCTACGCCAATATCATTAATCAAATTCAAACAGATAACATACATATATCATCACATTCCACACATCAAATATTTTTCACATAGTCTAATTGTCCAACAATTTAGCTTTCCTTTTCCTATTTTATCCCTTTCTATATAATCCTGAATAATCTGGCCGAACCATTACCAACACATTGTTTCCCTTCGTCCTCTCTTTTCACCACAAAGAAGCCGACGCCTTATACAAAAATGTCTTTTCTATACCGACTTCCTTCCCCACACCTTCAAAATCTAACATATATAAACGTATAACAGCGATACTTCACTGGCACTCTCAAAACAACACGCAAGAATTACACAGAAGACAAACAATTTGAGTGAGTAGCAATACTTTGATTGAATATAAAAAATATATTTTGCATTGTATAAATTCACTTTTCCACATCCTAAATGTATTTGTTAAATGTAAACAATGTTTGTAAATCCCAGGCCCCGAAGATGATCTCAGTAAAGATCGAAACGTTGGCACGATAAAGATAATGTTTTTCTGAAACCTACATCACACCAGACCGCATCTCACGATTTCTGAATAATTACTCATAAATAATAATAATAATTACTCATATTGACCAAATAACATATTTCAATTAATTAATATTTATGTAAGGTGTTGGTTGAGATAAAAAAGTCAGTTTCACGAGTGTGATTCGAACCTACGACCTTCGGCTAAATACGCCGCTGCTCTACCACTTGAGCTATCGTGATTTCCATCTACCCAGACACCAACTTCCCATCTCAACCCAACATTTTTAATTTTCCCTCCTTTTGGCCAACTCTTTTTTATCTCAACCAATATCTTAAATAAAGATTAATTAATTGAAATATGTTATTTGGTCAATCGGACCACGAAATCTAATGGATTTAATTTATCATATTTTATACTACTCGTCTACTAGTAAATATCTATATATGTACCTGGATTTTTTATGGAATGTAAGCTTACGATTGTACAAATAATAATTTTATTGATTGCATTTATAAGCGTGAATGTGTGTAGTTCAAGTTTTTTTTACAAATTTACAATTTATTGGTGTTTTAGTTTAAAAAACCAACAACCAAGATTACAACCTATTTTACCACCAATTTAAATAAATAAAAAGAATTCAAAATGTAAATTACTTTTCTAAATTTCTCAGCACTTAGGGCTCATTATTACTGGCGGCCACTTGTCTAATATTATTTAACCTAGTATCATAAAAAAAGTTTAATTGAAATCCGTGATCCCATGTAGTCACCCCCTTGTAAGGAATGATTCATAAAAAATCACAAAAATGGCATGGTACCACTTGTTGAAGTGACTGACTAATCCTTCATTCACTAGTAATAAATATATTTTTCTACAAATAACAAATTCTGTTTTAAACAATACTCTAAGGTTAGTACAGTCATGTTATAAAACGGCCACTGCAAGTTTTCCATTCAGTTGAGTATAGCTGGTTCTATGAAAAGAAAAAATACATATAGAACTGTAAAGAGAAATCCGCAGGGGGTATAACTTAGGACCCGCTCAAGCCAAAAAATACACCAGGGCTTTGCTTTTTCTTCGTCCCTTTATCCATTTTTTTCTATCCGAGAGCGGGCTTTATCTCATGGCGAACCGCCTCTTCTACGCCCCACGGCCACTCGCAAACTCTTGAATATCCTTTTATTTTATTTATTTATGTGTATATATTTTTTTAACTTTTCTCAGTTCGAAAACTAATATCCCTCTTGGAAAGTGGGTTAGAAAAAAAGAAAAGTTCATACAATTTTTAAAAGCATAATTATGTTTTCGGAAGAGGAATGAGAGAGTCAGCTCGGACAGATTTGAGCAACGAAAGTTACTTTATAAATTCCGCCCGGCTTCAAACTTTTAAAAGGCGTTTTATCTTTTTATTAAATTGTTTTTTCCTTTAATGCGATCTCATTTTAAAACATTAAATTAAAAAATATTCTTTTAAATTTTTACAACTCTATTAAACACAGTTTCTTTTTCAATGTTGTGTACAATTTATGTCACCGTGGTGTGAACGGCAATCTCTTCCTTTCTTGAGCTGAAAAACTATTGCATGGGTACTTTCCTTGATTTGGCTTAAGGCAGGGGCATCAGGATTCGCTGTAAAAACTCAACATCATGCTTCCTTTCATCTACTTCCTCATCCTGATCATACTGACTGACTACTTCTTTCAGATCAGTCAGGAACATCCGTTGCTAACTATTAGCGGTTAAGGCTGGAGTACAGCAGGTTTGTATCGTTGGTCCCATCCTGTTTTCAACGTAACAGCTCAATACTCATTCTCACACATTTACATTCCTTCCTATTCAACAAAAAACATCCCATCCTTTCAAATAGCTCCCTACATGCTCAAATTATTAAAGCCTTCATTCAAAAAGTGGCGAATAAAAATAAATGTGAACAAAAGCATACACATAACCTAATCAATTCCTGCTTTTACAGTCCAGTATTTCATGTTAGTCTTTTGTTGGTATACAACCCAAGGTAGAGAACTTGCTTGATTTTAGGAAGGGATGCTATAGGTGACCACATCCAATACCTTGGGCTGTTAATCAACTAAAGATTAACCTGGAATACTAGAATTAAAAAAACAGATACTGACTTGCTGTTCAAGACACTTTCATTACTTTAGTCAAACAATTGATATACAACACTATAATGAAACCCATTATTTAGACTCTTCTATCCAATCATACAATCCAAAATGACCTTAACATTTCCTTGGTGAAAGTTGTTATAAAATCCCCGATATGTAAAAATTGCACAAAACCCTTTCATTCTAATTTATTAGTTTTAAGTTGACCATTCTAATATCCCAACAATACACAGAAGACCTCTTCAACGATATAAAACGGAATCACACTGAAGATGGCGAAATGCCGAAACTAGTCTGACGGACCAGCGCAGCGAATAAGGATGACTAATAAAGATCCAAATATAAATGCAGTTGGTGTTAAGTTCTTGCTTTTCAAGAAGAAGGAAAAAATTCTCCCAAGACGAGACAAATGAGGGGAGAAGAAACTCAAGCTCTAAAGAAATTTACCAGCCAGAAAAGATTTGTGTATTAGAAAGTGCGTAAAGAGTTGGTCATAATGCTGTCCTAAATCTTCTTGAGTTTGTATGGTGCTAGCCTCTCTCTAGAGCTTGTAAATCCTAGGCTTCCGAGCAGCACTCCTCTAGAGAAGATTCAATAGTATCCGAAAACTTATTTACCAGTCAAATCTTTAAATAGCAGAATTTTTTTTGGCTTTTTCTGTGACTTGCATGGGGATTCCTCGAGTTACTGATTTTTGGTTCCCCTTTGCATTCTAGGCCCGAAATGTGAAAAACCGAACGTATTTCTCAAATATTTAATTATTTTTCTATAATTAAAAAACCTGTACCCGTCATTAGGTAGTGAAGTAAATTCTAAAGCATTCCGAGGCAATTTATCATTATTATTATCAATTATCATTATTATTATTATTATTATCAATTTATCATCATGGCACGTTCTTATTGAAAAATGTGGACAAAGAGTTTGTTTCACAAGGCAATATTTTGAATTTTTATATAATTATAATTTCTATTGTTTTTCTTTAATAAACCACTTTAGCTTTTTCTTGATGATTTAATAATGAAATTGCTTTTTTTCCCTTTGGAAACTATTGTGATTTGTAGCAAAATACAGAAATTTCGCGGTAAGTTGGCACAATTATTGAAAAATTCTTCTGGATTTTTCCGAATCTTTTTAAGTGGGCCTGAACTGTTCAATGTGAGATGTGAACAAATAAATAATAGCTTTCACTGATTGCCACCGTGCACTTGAGACTTTTTAGTTGGAGATCATAATAATTTACAAAATTATTAATTTTATATTGTTATAATAATAAGTTTAAATTTTATTTTTTTAAGTTTCAAATGTGAACTAATTAAAGGTTTTTTATATCATTCTTTATGTACTTAAAAATGTTGGTATAAGTTACAAGTAGAGAAACCAGAGGGAAAAAAATAAAAATTCCATGATGCTGAAAGAAAAACGTACCAGAATCTTCCAGTTTATACTTAGAGGTTTGTGTATGACCACTCGATGTTCGTCAGCCTAATATCCCGAGTATAAATTAAATTTAAGTTGTACTCTATTTGCTAAATTGCCCTTATGACAACACCAATCGAGAAGATGGCCAATGATATTTCCCTTAGAGAAAAGACAGTTTTGATTTGCCAGCTTGCATTTCCGTCCGGCATTTGTGCCTTTAGAAATCGCATTCCACACGTTCTCCGTCCTATTTGCCACCCCGTCCGCATGCCATGGCCACCACTGGGCATTTGACATAGGCTTAACTATTCCAATCACATCGAGACCACCAGGAATTTCACCCTGCAGACAAGGCCCTTCTGAGACAAATCGAACACGGTCGGTTTTACATTATCAGTCTGAAAGTTTGTACAAAAGTTTTTCAAACCATGAAAAATAAAGGGGAGCGCAAATTACTTGGAGAAATATATACAACCGCTCATATTGTTTAAATAAAAAGGTAGATTAAAACGAAAAGAAAGAATGCGAAGCGAGGGTTACCCGGTGAAATGTGTTCTGTGGCCAACCTTTGGAAACCAGCCAACCGGAGAAGAATTATAAGGTTTTAGAAGACATTTTCGGTGCTCTAGGTCCTATCAAACTTCAACAATTTAAAAATATTTCAATTCTCTACATTTAAAGCAGTATATCTATGTCAAAATCCATTACCATGAGCAAACGAATATAAAACCATATCATTTTTCTATAATTTAGGAATTTAAAGTGTCGTAGGTTTTTGCATGATTTGATTGGAAGCTTGTTCTACTTTTGCTCTAAGATCTCCAGAGTTCTAGACCATTTGCATCTATCCAATTTGACTTATTTTTCTACGTGTTTTCTACTAAATATACAGGGTGTCCCGTAAACGGACGTCAATATTTCAGGAGGTTATCCTACTCATAAAATTGCACTAAAATGTCCATCCCTATTATTCAAAGTTGTCAAGTGTATTCGTGATATTTCGCTTCCAGGTTACTTCAACCTGCCAAACTTTTATTCATAATTTATCCCATAAAATCCCCTCGTATCTCATAAAATGTTAATTCGACTGTAAATTTAATTACACCGCTGGAATAAGAATTAGAAATCCTTTGAGATTCAGTTGATTTTATTGTAACAACAACAAAATACAAAATCACATAAAATATAAATTTTTACTTGTTTCTGAAGTTCTTGTTTAATGTTTAAGTAAAGTTTTCTTGGCTATGTAAATTATGAAAAATTTAGCGCTCACAGATAAGTTGTTCCTACTAATACACAGTAAACAGTTGTACATATTTTTATAGAGCCATGACCATCAATCTAATATTAAATTTAATTGGTCCAAATTTAATTTTTGGTTGCAATCCTTTCTTAAAAAAATAGTAATTAATATTTTGAAACTTCTATTAAAAATAACGAGTACGACTATTTTTGTTATAAATTGAACATAAGAAAAAAAAGGTCCAAAAATTAAATTAAATGTTGGATAATGCAGACCAAAGAAGGAACTAGCATTTTACGAGATTCGAGGGACTTTATGGAATAATGTTTTGAAAAGTAGAATTAACCTGAAAATTGAAATATCAAGGATACAATGCACCATCAGACTTTAAACAAGAGGGACTGAAGACAACTTACCAGTCAAATTTGACCAATCAAATTAAATGTACAAAAGGTCCACCTTATTCGAGAATGAAAGCAAAAAAAAGAGGACATTTTGAACATTTAATTGAATTGTATGAAGTTTGTTTTTTCATGTCCAATTTTGTACCAGTCTATTGTTTACTTTGTATCATGTTCATTATTTTTAATAGAGGTTTTAAAACCTTAAAGTCTATTTTTTTTTAGCCATTTGTAACCAAAAAATCACATTTTTTTAAAAATTAAACATTAATTTTACTTTGGTGATGTGATCACTGACCTTTTAGAAATTAGTTACATACGTTTATAGCTCTTTAGCAGGTGCAACTTTAGTTTCACCAATTCTGGCAGTACTTTTAGAACCAAGAAAATCTTTCTTAAACTTTAAAGAAGAACTTTGAAACTTATAAAAGTTTATATTAGTACTTTTGCTTGCTAACGGTTACTCTAAAACAACCGACGAAGGTCATGGGGTCTTTAACGCTCTTTGCACTGGTGTAATTAAATTTGTAGTAGCATTAACATTTTTTTGGTTAATAGAATAAAGTTATGGTGGAAGGTTGAAGTAACCCGAAAAGAGAATTATGTCGGACACAGTTGAGCATCAGACATTGAACGAATTGGCTTACTAATACTTGTATAAAAACTGTATATAAAGTCATCGTCCGGTATAGGATACCTAGCCTGTGATTACTGGAAAGTGCTGTACAAATCGTAGAAGCGTACAATATGGGGCTTATGTTGCCGCCTGGGGGAGATCCCTAAAAGAAGCATGGTACCGTATAATACATTTCTTCTCATATGTAAAGCCAATCCTTTGAAATATTTCATTGTTGTTGTGAAATGTAAATAAGCAGCAAGGAGTAAACGAAATATTGAATGCAAAGGTAAAAATGGTTTGAATTTGTAATAATTTGTAGAAAAAAAAATTGTGTTTTGATGGTTATTAAACACTTTGCTGGATGCTCAATTAGCTTTGCGAAGATTTGATTGCCTATCCGGGGTTCGGATGCATAGATTGATTATAATATCGGGCTTAGGATATCCCTCTGGGGTAGTCCTCAAAAGAAACGTTTTGCACAAACAAATAAGACATTTCCTTTTGATTTCTTTGATTCTTCTATAA
Source organism: Cimex lectularius (assembly GCF_000648675.2). Lineage (NCBI taxonomy): Eukaryota > Metazoa > Arthropoda > Insecta > Hemiptera > Cimicidae > Cimex > Cimex lectularius. Next base: position 239,686 of record NW_019392766.1, on the reverse strand, counting down.
TTAAACCTATAATGCTTTGCATATTTAGTGGTGTGTGATATGAATTTAATTTAAACTAATTGTAGGAAAACTAAATAATAAAGAGAAAAAATTAGTTTATGGTAATTTAAATAAGCAGTAAGGAGTAAACGAAATATTGAATGCGAAGGTAAAAATGGTTTAAACTTGTAATAATTTGTAGAAAAAAGTCTGCCTAATTATTATCAAACACTTCGCTGGTTGATTAGTTAGCTTTGCCAAGTTTTGATGAAGTTTTACCACGGATTGCTTTTCCGGGGTTCGGGTGCATAGGATGAATACAATATCGGGCTTAGGATATCCCCCTGGGATAGTCCTCAAAAAGAAACGCCTTGCACTAAAAATCACAAACTCCTTTCTATAATTAAATCTATAATGCTTTGCATATTTAAGTGGTGTGTGATACGAATTTAATTTAAGTTAATTGTAGCAAAATAAATAATAATTTAAAAAATAGATTATGATAATTTAAATTAGAATCAAGGAGTAAACAAAATTTGAAGGTTAAAAAGTTACATTACATAAAGGTAAAAAGATTGAAATTTGTAATAATTAGTAGAATAAAATCAACTGTCTGTCTTTTGACGGTTATTAATTACTCTGCTGAATGATTAGTCAGCTTTGCCAAGTCTTGAATGAATTTTCTCGCGGATCGCCAACTGGGGGTGTTAAAGGGGGCGGAGGTCGCGCCTTTCCGAAGCAGAAGATCCTCTCAGACACAGGAACTCCCTAGTCCTGGCCGACGGAGGAGGGCGATAATACATATCTATTAATTAATAAGACGGTCGCACCCCTCTTTGAAGCACCCCTTCGAACCGCCCCTCGTTTTTGAACGGGTTTCGCTCCTCCCAGCACTCCGCCACCGCCTGCCGAGTATTGATCGCCGCCCCCCGAATCCGAGTCGAGTGGGGGCGGCACTCCGGCCGCGAGGGCCTTATTACAAATACAGTGCTTCATTATGCACGCCGGTTTTGCTCGCGGTTCTTCACGATCGATACGCCATTTGTCGCTTCTGATATGGCCGCCCTTGACAGGTCTAGAATATTTGATTTAACAAATCAGAAAATAATTTATTTCCAGTTTGGAAATACGTAAAATTGTCCCAATCAAGCGCATTTGGCGACGATTAAAGGACTTGATTTTGCGTAGTACAATCAGTGTCCACCACAGATCACATAAATTAGTCCATTATGTCAATTCAACCATAAACTAAAACCTACCAACCTAAAAAAATACAACAATTTAAAAAAAATTTAATTCTCAATTATATAGAAATAATTAATTGTTTTTATTCCTCGGAACCAATTGTTGATTATCCAGGCCGAAAAAACGTAAAAATAGATAAATGTACCAAATGCCACTGATTATGGGGAAATGGCGATAACCATAGGACATGCAAAACCTAGTCCAAAAAAAAAAAAATTCGCTCTTCTGTCATAGTATCATTAACCTGTGAACCTTTGTGGTGAAATGTGCGAAATGATGAACCTGTATCTTGATCGTCTGGTTTAATTGAAGATGACTAACAAAGGACATGATTGACAAAACATTATAAAGCCTAATCATTAAGTATGATTAGTGCCAAAACACACTAGACAAACAAAACCAGCGAAAATATTCAAAATTGATTTTTTTCATCTAATAAAGTGCAGGTAGTTTTTGAAACTTGTGAACTGTGGCAGTTGATAATCATGTAGCTTATCATAAAAAAAGAACATGATTGACTAAATAACGCAGAGACAACTACTGAACGGTGTGGAATGCCCAACCCTTCGCAAGCGAAGCTATCGAATGTAGGTAACATTTTTTAAATTCTTTTTTATTGCATTTATTGTTTTGTTTTTTCTCGCCTATCATAGTACCATTAATTAGTGAAGCGTTGTCTTGGAGTCTAACCTGTACCTTGATCGTCTGGTTCAGTTGATAATGAGTCATAAAAGGACATGATTGACAAAACAATATAAATCCTAGCCATTAAGTATGAATAGTGCCAAAACACACATGACAAACAAAACCAGCGAAAATCAATTTTTTTTCGTCTAATAAAGTACAGTTAGTTTTTGAAACTTGTTGTGAACTGGGCCAGTTGATCATGTAGCTTTATAGCCTTCGTTGCTCGTCCTAGTCAAACTACCATAAAAACAACATGATTGACTAAGTAACGGAGAAACAACGACTGAACGGGGTGAAATGCCCAACCCTTCGCAAGCGAAGCTATCGAATGTAGGTAACATTTTTTAAATTCTTTTTTATTGCATTTATTGCAAGGGATGCCTAATCGCTTGCAGACGAAACTACCGAATGTAAGCAGCATTTATTTTGCATGCTTTTGTCATCCTAGGAGTGCATCATAAATTATTATTGTAACGTTATGATGTGGTCTGTAAGATTATCTGTTACCGGTCATCCTAGACTACCTTTCTTCACTTTTCCCAACTGGACACAAACAAACCATCGAATGTAAAAATCTTATCTTAATTGTTGCCGTTCATCATGGGCTGCCTATTCTGGGCTAGTCTCTCGTAGTCACTATCATGTCTGAGCACCACTATCACACAAAAGAGTATTCAAAGGGATTCAGCCAAGCTTCTGCTGATCCCTATTTTTTTAAAGCAATTTTAATACTGTCACGTTTTCAAAATATTTCGACATACTATTATTTTGTCATTCTAGGATTGTACCGTGCATTATTTATTGTTGTAGTGAGGTGTGCCAGACGAACTTGCAACTTGGTCGTTACCGAGCCAACCACTGGAACTAAACCGTCTTATAGACGACAAAGTCAAACTAGATTAACTTTATTCCCGTCTGATTTTGTGCCACGTTTATGTATCATTGTGACAATATAATATATAAAATGTTTTTACCTAGGATAAGAAACTAATGCCGGATTGTATTAAGTCAATAAATACATACAAAGTAAACTTAACGGATCCTGTAAAGGCGCATTTTCTTTATATTTATATTTTATCGTAAATTACGAACTCATCTTCCTCTTTTTTTCTCTTAATTATATACATTTTAATATTTGATATTATATTTGTATGCATTAAGTTTATTATTATTTTACACATTTATCGGGGGTCAAATGTTTGATTTATTCAAATAATTGTTTGATTACGCGATCTATAACGGATTAAGCTGACCAAACAAGGAAGGATTAGCCGTTATCGCGGACCCTTGATCCAGAATGACACGTCGAGAAGACAGTCTTTGAGCAACTTTGAAAGACAAAACACTATTTCCCGTATATCGGTCTATCGATTGTTATATCGATTTCGTTACAATCCCATCGTGATCCCTATACCTTCAGGGACCACAGCCGAAAAGATCAGGAAATCAACTGCTTATACCGTGACGTCAACAGGTTGTATTTTCTTTTGATCTTCTTCATCTCATCTTTATCTCTTTTTCTTCGTCGTCGTTTTCGTCTGTTTCTTCATCCTCCGTGGCTTCTTCATCATCTGCGGCTTCAATCTTCATTTTCCATACCTGCTTCCTCATTTTCACTTCATCCTTAAGTTTACAGGAGTAATTTATTGTTAAAGTCAATTTTCATTCATTTATTTTCATTAAAATTTAATAATTTTCATTTTGTTTCAATCTGGTCAATCGAATAACACGATCTGGTCAAACGATCGTAACCCAAGAAGTTGTTTAGTTTAATTTATATATAGATCAATAGAAAATTGGTTTATACAGTAAAGGTTTATTTTAATTTTATCTGATCTTGTTTTATCTTTTAAATCAAATAAGAATACATTTAATTTTATTTCTTTATTATAACAATATATTCTTTATACATATATAAAACCATATTATTAACCGTATACATGTGTGCATGCCATATATTCAAATTTTTAGGTATTTTCATTTTAGTCAAAAGATAAAAAGGGAAAGGAGAGTTAAATATTTTGGGTAATTATCTACTCAATTAATTAACAATATATATTTAATTTATTCATCTTTTCTGATATCTGGAAAACTAATCCCCACATTGAACCAGTGGGATGTTGTGTAAGGAAATCGGTATTTCAAATTAACGAAAGCCCTTCCCCCCAACAGATCCCCTAAATACCAATTTTAAGGAATATCAAAAAATAGTTCTTTTTTTCTCTAATTTAAAATAGAGAAAAATCAATTTGTAAAAATGTTTACTTACCAAATGAAATATTCGATTATTTCAAAATCATGAAAATGTTAATTTTGAAACAACTCCAGTTATCCAACTCCAGGAATCTTGATGGGGATTTAGAATTTGATATGACATGAAATGTAAAAGTTGTTGAATGGAGAAAGAAATGTCTTGAGGTTGTAATACTGTTGACTTGGCATTAAATCCAGACACGAATTTGTCGATGAAAAATAGGACAGAAGTAAGTAAGTAATTCAGTCAAAAACATGTCTATTTTTGTTTATAATGAGCCTTTTTTTCGTTTTTGTAACTTTTCTCCATCACCGTCCCGTCGCACCTTGGGTAACTCCGTGCTGTCGGACTCACAAGACAAAATGTGCATAAAGGGATCTAAAAATGAGGAGACTCATTTAACATCTTCTTTAATTCTCTGCATACAAGCTGAGAGGTAGGAATAATAATGAAAAGCTTTAACTAAATACTAATTTTAATCATTAACTTTAAAGTATTCTCTTAATGTTTATTTAAGGTATTGGTTGAGATAAAAAAGTCAGCGTCACGAGCGGGACTTTTTTATCTCAACCAATACCTTACATAAAGAGTAATAAATTGAAAAAATTTAATTGGTCAATCGGACCACGAACTATAATGGATTTATTCGCTTAATGTTTTTCACCTGGTTTCTGAACAATTTCAATAATTACATACAAATACAATTAAAAATTTTTACTCTGTTTCAGAATATGCTTTCATCTGGCTTGCAATTTGGAACTCCAGCAGACAGCTGAATATATGGCTATAAGAATATAAACAAGAGCGATTTGGGTAAGTGACTTTGAACTCATACCTCATGTTAATTTAGCAGTTCTCCCCTGTATAGCAAATGTACAATGTGTCGATTTTCGAACATATATTTCGAGAGGAAGACTGTTTAAACTTTGGCCAATTTCAACTCCTAAAATTTCACACCTTGAATTGGTTTGCGTCGCTTTTCTCAATTTGGATCATGACGAGTTCCCATTGTTGTCAAAGAATTTTCACACCAGAGTTTTTTTTAAATAGTTATTACCAAATCATCAACTGAAACAAATTCAATCCATTTTCTGCTATCTCTCTTGAGAAATCCTGAATGATAAGTTCCAGAAATGGGTCCTAGCACTGTGAGCCTCGGCATCCCTTTGATACCTTGTGAGACATAAAGCTGTCGTAAGTCGAGAACTTTGCGGTTCTTTATTCAAACAGTTGGCGATAAGATTAAATATAATAAATCTTTGGGCAGCTGATCGTTTTTACTTGGGGCGGCAAGTGAAGCCATTCCACTGAATCGAATTTTATAGAATCACATTTCTTAATCCCGTCATATCGTATGTAAAATAATTCCCTGAAGTACGCACAACAAAGGCAGAAACGATTTTTGAAATATTTAAAAAATGGTAGATTACTTGAATGTTTTTTAGGCTCCTAAAAACCCAATTGGGGATAATGTTTTTGTTTACGTTTCTTATATTTTTCGACCTAGTTACCACCAAAAGAAGTTTTAATTGCCAAATTAAATTGGCCAATTATTGTAATCAAATTTACACTTGCAATGAATATTTCAGTTTTTCCATCTCAATATTATTTTTGAACTATTTCTCCGAGCACGAAACGATTGCAAAGATATACGAAACATCTCCATTCGAACCCCGGGATTTGCGAAATGGGCTCTCCTCCCTCGGAAAAATCCGCCCATTCCCCCGTTGGAGAATTCCACAAATCCCGCCAGGATAATCCACTTCCCGGCCTAAAAGTTGACGCAGACGACTTTTCTCTTCAGCTCACAGACAAAAGAGGATTAAGCACATCCTCAAGTCGAATAATTTTTTTTCTCGAATAGCTTTGGTATTTTAGTATTCCTGAAGGGTAAAAATAGAAGCTACTTTACTTATTTTATTTTTGGTGGTATGCTGTATCGCTAATAAGAAAAGGCTGCAGACGTGGAATCACCGATTTTAATGAATGATTTTTTCCACCAACTTTATTTATGATATTACTGCATTATATACATAGTCACATTTCGTTACTATGTACAATATTTTTTAAATTAAAGTAGGTTCAACAAGTGCCCTAGACGGAAATATATTTTATGGCTACTTGCTTCAATTTTGTTAAAATATAAGCGAAATGGTTAGAATTGGATAAATATTAGTTGCCTCATATAAATTTGTTAAATTGTGCTTAACGTATTTTTTTAATCACTGCATTTGAGAGGTTAGTTGCTTGAAAAGCCATATAATTTTTGATGAAGCTAGGCCGGGGACATGGTAATGTCAATGAGCCTAAGGAGCCTAGAAAAAAAATATTTTAACCATAAAATTATAACCAGGCTTTCCGAACATTAAAAATATAAGGGGAATAATTTATTGCAATCCAACCAAATATACTAACGTTCGCAAACGTGTGCAAATTTTCTCAATTTGCCGCTTGATCAGTTCATTGATTTAGTGATTTTCTCAGGAATGTGGCTATTTTGAATATGATAACAAAATATATATGCAGGTTGTTGGTGTAGCAATGGGAGGCGTGTTGTCCCCCATCATTTTTACAAATATACAACGAATGATTTGATTGATTGAGTTCTAGATAATTTACAAAATTAAGCTCATTTTCAAATATGTCGATGATTTGTTTCTGATTTTTTCGCAGGCTAATCTAAACAATCTCCTCACCCTATGTTAATAATTATGGGAATATACAATTCACGAAGATGAAAACAGTAGCTAGTTTTATTTCCTATATAGTCGTAGTAGTTATCAGAGTTCAGGTTGCTCATTGATTCATAGGCGGTATACGAAAGAACTTAGCTCAGATAGATAATTCCGTTATTTCTCTTTTCACTCTTTTGGCCAAAAACTGTATCGGGCTAATAATTTGATTCATAGAGTTTTGGCACTAAGCAGTGCCGCTCATGGAGCGAAGTTAAAAAGAGAGCTTTAAGTATTTTAAACAATAATAGCTCGACTGAGGATTGGCCATACTCGGTTGACACATGGGCACCTGCTTTTGGGCCAAAGCCCGCGCAGGTGCCCTTTATGCAGAGAAAGGTTGCTCGATGTGTCCCACATAATAGAGGCGTGTCATGCCTTGGCTCCATACAGAGAGCGTGTAGGCATGCCGCCGGATTTAAGAAGAGTCCTCGAGCACGGTAGCGAGTTTCAGAGTCCCCTGTTCCGCTTTTTAGGGGAAATTGGGTTTTTTTTATTGTATATAGTATGTCTTATGTGTTATGTGTCTATATTTTTTGACGCCCAACATTTTTTTGGTTATTGTAACTTTTTATATATCTAATCTCATCCAATACAATCTTACTTCTTCTTTTTTTTTATTAACATAGGTACATTTTTTTAATCGATTGGTATTGGCCGATTAGACTACTACTACTACTAGTAATTTTAATACTATTTAAAACTACGAAATATAATTTCTGATTATAGAAACCTCTTAATAAGCTAATTCGATTAATAAGTACATTAGATTCTCAATTTATACTTTATAATCTTTATTTGTTTATATAAGATCATTAATAAAAAAATCATCAGTTAAGTTTAAAATGAAGTTTTATTTGGTTATGTCAGTAGTCAAAACTATATATCGTTCAGCACACACATGTCAAAAATAGCTCACAAGCACGCTAATTGATGGCCGGTTTGTCAGAAATAAACTCCGGAAAAGGGTTTGGTTCCGTACAGTTTAATAACATCGTCGACCCTGACAAACCGTCAAATTCAGGTCCGATTATCTCATCGGCCGGCTTTAATAAAATTCCGGTTGGATTGGATCATCCCTCCCACCGAACGTTCTAACCCCTTACCTGTCAGTCTGAGTATCGGCCAACCCGACCGTGTCCTGCCGACGTCCATCTCCAATAATTGGACCTTAAGTGGATGGCTTGATGTATTGTCCGCAAATCCCGACCGACCAACATGCATCCAAATTGGTCGTAACATCTCTTAATTTTCGTAATTTTGCAAGATTATATTTACGCATACTCGTATTCCCACTTTTTCTTTAGATACCTTTTCTGCTATTCTAAAGCTAATTTTCGACTTTTCGAACACCTAAAACTACATTATTTTTTTATATACTCTCTAAAAATAATATCCCTATATTTCTCTAAAAACAATATCTCTGCATTTCTCTAAAAATAATAACCCTATATTTCTCTAAAATAATAATCCTATAATTCTCTAAAATAATATAGCTACATTTCTCTAAAAACAATATCCCTGTATTTCTCTAGAAATACTAACCCTATATTTAGATGAAAATAATATCCCTATTTTTCTCTAAAAACAATATCTCTTCATTTCTCTAAAAATAATAACCCTATATTTCTATGAAAATAATATTCCTATATTTCTCTAAAACTAATATCCCTGTACTTCTCTCAAAATAATAATCCTATATTTATCTAAAAATAATATCCCTATTTTTCTCTAAAAACAATATCTCTGCATTTCTCTCAAAATAATAGCCCTACATTTCTCTGAAAATAATATCCCTATTTTTCTCGAAAATAATAATCCTATAATTCTCTAAAAATAATAAAGCTACATTTCTCTAAAAACAATATCCCTGTATTTCTCTAGAAATATTAACCCTATATTTAGCTGAAAATAATATCCTTATATTTCTCTAAAATAATAATCCTATAATTCTCTAAAATAATATCCCTGTATTTCTCTAAAAATAATAATCCTATATTTCTCTAAAAATAATATCCCTATTTTTCTCTCAAAACAATATCTCTGCATTTCTCTAAAAATAATAACCCTATATTTCTCTTGAAACAATATCCCTGTATTTCTCTAAAAATAATAACCCTATATTTCTCTGAAAATAATATCCCTATATTTCTCTAAAAACAATATCCTTTTATTTTGTCTAAAAATAATAATCCTATATTTCTCTAAAAATAATATCCCTATATTTCTCTAAGGACAACAATTTATTTCTACTCTTCTAAGTAGACGACTGCTGTAGTCGAATAAGTAAGGGGTCAAGCTAACAGTTCTGGGATCAACAATCCCGGCTTTTTAATTGATAATAATATTTTTAAAAATATTGCAAAGTACAGTTTGACCCCTCTTCTTCGATACCCAACGTTAAGCTCCTTGTACAACAGGAACTACGTTATTTTACACTCTTTGTAAGCTCAAGGTTTTCTTGGATGTTGGAGACAGCTTAGATAAAATTCGAGTTAGAGGACAAAATTATTGGTATCGTCCGCATAGGTAGTGGTTATATTAGGATGTGCAGGTGGCAGTATAGATGATATAAAGGATGGTACCAAGAATACCCCCGGTGGGACGCCGGCTTGTATAGCTCTGGTTTCCGAGACTCGTTGCTGCATCTCACTCTGAAACAGTGGTCTGTTAGATAAGATTTAGGATAAGAAACAAAAGTAAGATTTTCTGAGAGCTCCATCATGTCATTTGATCCTAAGAAAAGAACTTTTTGTTTGTGCGAAGAATTATTAATATATGAGAATTGTGCTTTAGCATGGCAGCAAGCATTTGGGCCCCATGTTTTGATTTACAGAGGAAACAGGGCTGTTACAGTAGTACTTTATAGGTATCTCGTCTTATGCATTTTGAGACTCAGGGCTGTTTTACAGTAATACTTTATAAATATCTCGTCTTTTGCATTTTGAGGCTATTTATTAGAGCGAATGTGTAGTGTTTGCATTTCGGTGTCAAACCCCCGGCCTTTACAATACAGTATAGCGCGCCGTGTCAACGCCTTAACCGTAGCAGCAACTGTCGCCTCCCACTGAATGTATTTATTAGCGTGAATGAGTTAGTACCGATGGCCGAATATTGAGTACCCCATCTACCCTCAATTAACTTAGTTTGGAAGGTGATCGAGGAATATCAAGTACTCCACCACCCTGAGTGAATGGCATGTAAATAAAAAAGGTGTATTTAAGAGTGAGTGAGAGTGTGAGTGAATCGGTCTGATTTCCGAGAACTGTCTCTGAAGCAGCGGTCGGTTAGATAGGTTTTCAGGATAAGATAATAAAGAGTTGGTCAAAGTGTAAGCTTAGCCCGTCTGCAAAAAAACTCATTAACACAAATTAACACCAATTCACAGAAATGATACAATTAAAGTGGCTGAAGATCACAAAGACCGACAAGAACAATTAAAAAATAGATAATCCATCAAAGGCACCAAGTAATAAAAACTTGCATTTTATTTGAAACAACCTAATACCTGTTTGAACGGCGCGAAACACCTAATCGTTCGCAATTCTCAAGAATCTGAACGCTTTAGGTTAACAAATTTTGCATGTATTATTTTCTTTAAAAACATCATGTTTCAATGATGTATTATATAATGAATACCTCACTAGATAAATATAGCTATTTCTTTTTATATTCGCTGGGTTATCTTGCTCCCTGTGCTGTTTATTTCATCAGCAATTTGGAAGCAGCTTTTTCTTGTAAAATGTTTTTTCATTAACCGAAGCCAAACATTTTTAGGCGTTCATTGTGATATTATTGGGTAATCTTTCGAATCTGTGTACTTAGACAACACAACGAACAGAACGATGTACCGTTTAATTCGTCAGTCAATTTCACGAAATTCGTCCTATTCAACACCAATAATTTTTAGACTTTATAGTAATGTGGAGTATTGTCACGAATTCATCCAAATCGATAACCTCCGAAATTCACGTATAAAAGGACCATATTACACATGCATATGTACTTAATAAATATTGGTATTTATTTATATAATAGGCAATTTCAAATCCCTCTCAACTCAACCTTGTCTCAAAGTTGTGACGCATCTGCTGGTGTCCCACAAGGAGCTATGATAAGACCTGTTATTTTTATTATGTTTTTTATACAATGCCAGGACCTAACGATTGCAGACTGTCCTTGTACACTGATGACATTGCCATCTACACTGGAGATACAAATACCATGTCATATGTTCGCAGGTTTAAATGGAGGATAAAAGTAAATCTCACATAAACAAAATCTATCATCTTTACAAACCGCAGGCCTGTGTTATATCGGCATGCCGCCTTAGGGGGCGGGATAATACCTTGGTTTGTTACTGTTAAATACCTTGTGGTAATACTTGACAGTGAGCTAATTTTCAACGCCATTGTAAAGCATAGAGTGAATAAAGGCAAAGTTGCCATTCGTGTCTTGTTTCCATTATTGTGCGGACTCTAAACTGTCCCTAGCGAACAAACTTCTCCTTTGTAAAGTAGTAGTCAGACAAATGCTCTTGTATGCTTGCCCCTCATGGGGTTTGACATCACAGTCGAACATCGCCACGCTAGAAAATACGCAAAATAAGTTTTTACGACTGGTACGTCATCACTATGCTTCACTCGCATTTTTTTTTTTTTTTTATAACTTTCCTTTAAGGAAAGCTAACTTATGGCCTTACGTTAATCATATTAGCCAATGATTATAATTATGGATAATTTTATTTAAGAAAAAACGTTCTCTTATTTTTATGTCTGTTATATTATGATTTTATTGCGGTAAATGTATTTAATTAAGGGTTCAATTATATCAGATCTGTGGGAGTAACATAGGAGATTGGACACTGTGATGGGAAGAGGTATGCCGGCCATAATCAGCGATCTGTAAAATGCTTCTCTGCCTGAGGCGGTAAGAGGGCACTCAAGAAGGACGTGGTTGGCATTGGCCACTACTAAGTTGTTGCAGGAGCAGTAAGGGGAATTAAGGATTTTGATTTTATAAAGGTGGACAGGTAGACTATTGTGGTTTAGTCGGAGACGGATTATGGAAGTAAGGGATTGTCGGGGATAATTCATAGAACGGAACCACGAGAAGGAAGGAATATAGGTTTGAATTGATTTGTAAACCTTGGCATTACTTGTGGAGCTAAACTCCCTTTGCCAAGATCTCAAGGAGTGCCTATACAAATGAGATCTAATATCTCCAACCGAAATGAAAAACTGCAAAGGACCAGATATGGCTGCTTCTTTAGCCAGTCTATCGGCTTCATCGTTGTAAACATTGTCGTTATGTCCTTTTACCCAGATTATATGAATGTTAGTGTTGGAGGTTTTTAACTGACATATTAAATTGAAAATCTTTGTGAGGATGAAGTGATTGGCTTTAAGGATATTATGGAGGGAATGGACCACAGTTTGGCTGTCAGAGAATATAATTAATTCGGAAGGGTTCATAGTTTGAGCATACTTTAAGGCTTCCAAGATTGCTAACGCTTCGGCAGTAAAAATGGAGGCGACCCCACTCAGTTTAATTTGAACGGCGAAATTATTGCAGGGATCAAAAAATGAAGCGCCCACCAGGATACGTCCGTACATAGGTACTCCCGCATTTAGACTTGCACATTAACAAAGACAAGACATTATCTTGTACACTTCTTAAAATGCTTCACAAAATATTTCGTTGAAGGGTGTGAGATTATCAGTAATCAGTTAGTCGACAAATGTGGTCCCTGACTTGGACTTTCTGTGCAGGCATAGAAGAGTAAAGATTCCTTACCTCGCCTACACCTTAGGATTTTTACGTTTCTCCCTTAAATTGACTTTTGTTTTGTTTATACATATTTAAACTCTGTCTGAACTAAGAGGTTTGGTTGCAATACTATGTAAATATGTGTAAACTGTATTAAATATTTGGAATACAAATTCTATTCTATTCTACAAACATTGATATTCTATGTTCTAGTCATTTTCATAAATAAAAAATTTTGTTTAAGCCTTGGCAAAGATACATTTGATCAACTAATACAATTGGGTAAATTTCAACGTTTCTGTTAAAGATAATTGGTCACTATTGGCTAATCAATCCTTAAAATAAATGAGGAGGGCTTACTTCCAATTAAACGCATTTCTACTTATAAATCGTTTCAATAAAACCTTAATTGTCTGTTGGTCGGAAATTCTTATTCCATCGTAAACGGGTCAATTCTTGTTCGATCTTAGGGCGCAATTACAACAATACAATAAATCATTTTTCTTTAGCTTATAGACAGTGGTTTTTAAAAAATGGACGGGGAACTTTTACACACAAATCGTTACTTTCATTATTAAAATCCAGATATATTTATATGTCCTGCTCCAAAAAGATGTTGTTTATGTTTAATTTGGATAAGTGGTTAGCGACACACACCCCGTTTCATTAATTAGCAGACCATACGCAAAACAGGCGGGAAAACGAGGTCCATAATTTACCCGTAGTCATAATCTCCGGATATTAGGTTCTCACCGTGATGATAACCTGATGATGATTTCACTTTCAAGCTTCCCACATTGAATTTCGATTTTACGTTATAATTTTCTATGGGGTATTTCAAACAAAATTATTATATTTTATTATTGTTAATAAAATAAATTATTAAAAAACCAAAAGCGACTCAGGTAATTAAATATTTTTTAGACAACAGTGTTCATACGAATATTNTATATATATATATACTTTGATTAAACCATCAGTAAAGCTTTGTTCAAAGTAATATTAAACAAAATGGACGTGCTTTTTGCTTTTTAAATTTTTATCATAACTACGCAACACATTGCAGACGAATTTGGTTTATGTTGGGCACATAGCGTAAGGAAATTATGCATTAATATAAAGATAAATCCGATAAACATCAAAATCAAGAAAAAGAAAGACTGACGAAATAAAAAAATGGGGGGAGACAGTGAGAAACATATGCAAACAAAGAGAAAATCATACAGATAAGCAAGTGAGGGTGAAAGTGGGATCTATGAACGATGAAAAAACTCACAGAGGAAGAAAAAATAGATTGACTAAACAAGAAGGAGCGATAGAGATAGATAGATAGATAGAGAGAAAGAGAGAGAGAGAGAGAGAGAGAGAGAGAGAGAAAGAGAGAGTGAGAGGGAGGAGAGAGAGAGCGAGACAAACGAAATACATACACCTACGATAATTAAAACAGACAAAACAAGACAGGAAAGTGTGAGAGAAATATGTACAAATAAACTGAAAAACACATTGATTAAAACAAATACAGACAGACAAAACAAGGAAAGAAAAACCGATATACCAACAGACGGGAAAGTCTTCCAAAAAGTGAAAAAAATTCAGACAGAAAAGGAGAACTTTAATGTCTTTAAAAGTCAAATCCTGTCTCAGAATATTTTATATTACGTTTATTTAACCATCACATGAATTCAACAATTCTTTAGCTTTATGTCTTTAATTATGAACTATTTTACGACTGTTGTAAAATATTCTTACACTTGATGTTCATAGCTCCAATAAACATTTATATTCTGGTTAATGTTAAAATAAAAAACGAAGGAAATCGTGGGAGGGTCGATGTACAACGGACGTGTCTTGCAACTTAAATTTCTACTCGAGTTTTTGCCGTCTACGTGACAAACCCTGCACCATGCACGTCGATATTTATCGAATTGTATTAACCATTTAGCAGATTATCACAACGATTGTTGAAACTAGTGTTTTTCTATCGCTTTCTAGTGTTCTTATATTATTTTAAATTTAAATTAATATTTTATCTTCTGAAAATTCACATTGAGCCATCTTAAAAGTAAATATTGTGTGATATAGAAATGAAGTTTTAAATTAACTTCGGACATTACGGTGCAATAAATCCTGAGTCCAACGAGACAGAACGGACAGTCGGTGGATTTATGTGGGTAATAAACACGGTAAATGGTAAGTTTTTGAGATAAAATTTTCAGATAAAACTCTGGGTCAAACGTACAAAAGTTATCTAGCAGATAAATCTGAACAAAAATTTTTTAATCATTAAAAAATAATAGAATATTTACAAAACTGTGGTTAAGTGAAGTTTAAATTATCATATATCAAATTTAAAGGAAAAATACAATTTTGTTGAAAATCGTATTGTATTTTCAGAATGAAAAGAGGATAATTCTGATCATGGTGTCCTAACTAGGTCGGCATGCTTGCTTCACCCTACATTTCCCTCTAGCCCGAATATTGACCTAGGCTTTTAGTGTATGAGATTTCCATTTTCGCCTATACATAACTTTCTAACAAAACTTTATATTCATAATTTAGGAGAAATTCAATTTTAAAAATCAAAGCGAGCTACATATGTTTTAAAAGTGAATTGAAACGATAAAAATGAAAGAAATTTTTTAAAAGTGAATATGAAAATTTTATTGACAAAACAAAATATCTACAATTGAAAAACTGTGGTATGGTGCAGACAAAAAAAATTGCAAATGATCAATTTAAAAAGTGAAATGCTTATAAATACTTTCAAAATAAGCAACATCTAATTCTGGTGGAATATTTGGAAGTAATACCAAAGTTTTAGAGAAAAATATTTTCAGTATAATTTTTTTCGACCTGTTCAGTGAAGTTAATAAGACAAAACATGTGTTTGTATTCATTCCCAAGAGCTTTAAAATGGTAGTTTTCTCATTTGAACCTGCAAAACATAAATTCACGCTAATAAAATTGGACACGTGCTTCAAAGGACGGAGTTTTAACACAAACATTAATACAGATGGAATATTATACATTGGGTTTATGTGTAAATTATAAAAAAGAACTATATAGAAATAAAGCTTTAAAAAAATATAGTGAAATGACAGATTGATTATTATTTTGGCTTATTTGAAGCAGCATAATTTAAATTAAATCGTTTTAATAAATAGATTAAAAGTTGTAAAAAAGGAAATAAATATAAAAATACGATCAATATATTATTAACTCGACAATCCCAATAAGAATATTTGGAAAGAAAGGGTTAGAGCCGCGGATTGATAGGGTTAAACCCTCCTCTGTTGCCGCAAACCCCCGCTGAAGCATAAAGGTCCACGAAGTTCTCCATAAAATATGAGTCCCCATTCGCGAGTCGCCGACCATTTCCAGGCCGGACTGTCTCCGGGAAAAGTCCCCTATTACGTATTTATAGGTTATCGTCGGGGACGGCCGCGAGGGTGTGGGGCGGGCTTCATCCCCTAGAAAATCGGGGGTGGCGAGGCCGTCCGAAGGCGCATGCCCTTCCCGGGACCTGTGATCCCGCCAGTTCGAGCCGAGGATTGGGCCAGGGAGGATCGCATTCCAGAATCCGAGGAAGGTCTTGACTGGAAAAGACAAAACAAGAAGATTTCAACAACTTCTAGCAGGTGAGATACTTTTTTTTAGCTTCACCTGTGATTTTTCCAACTTATCCAATTTGCTTAATATAATTTTTTCAGATTTTCTTTCACCAACTTTTATTTGCGTCTTCGTAGCTTGGTAAAACAGGGTTTTGTTTACTTTTAGATTTTTCAGAAAATAAACCGAACTATATTTTTATAAGGGTCTTTTTCATAGTTAAAGATTTCTCTTAATAAAAATAAACATAGTTTGAAAAATTTACAGAAGGTAAACACAGACAAAATCGCCAAAACCGCGTGTTCTTGTAAATAATGCTTGAGCAAACAGGGTTGATGAGGTCGCAAAACCTCACCGCCCCTGATTACACCCCCTGGTCAGCAGATCGTGAAAACACCCCGAGAAATTCGGACACGTAGGCGGATTGATTTTGCCCTTGACGTCCCTCCGTCCCGGTCTGATCTGGATCACGTCCGAGGGTGGAATCCACCCCATGGATCTACGTGATCTACATCCCTAACTCGGCTTTGTCGATAACGCCTTTCGCCGCCGCGCTAGAGGCATCTACATGTCAACCGAGACAACTAAAAGGCACGCCCTCGACGAGGATCGACGCCGTTTCCTTCCACTTCTTCCTCTTCTTCCAGTCCTGAAGCTGCCGTTTCTAACCATCACCACGACTTCCTGGTACACGTAAGTTGCATAATCATACTTAAACAATATTATTTTTTAAATTTTTGACTTCTCTGCTATGTCTTAAGCACGCATTTCATCCACTTTTATTATATCAGAACAAACTCCAAAGAAAAAACACAATTTTCACATTTAAATAAAACTGAACATTAACTTATTTCGACTTTTCAAATTTTCTTAATATATTATTATCATGAAGTAGGTGAAGATGGCTCTCCTGAGGAAATAATGTAAAACACTGAGGAGGGGGTGTTGACTGATTTCGCCTTAATTATATTCGAATTAATTTAACAGTCGAAAATAAAGCTAATATCTAGCGATTAATCGAAAAAAAAATTTTTGACCCGTTTTACTAATTTTGGGTAATCCGAGAAGTCGTAAAATCATGCGTGTTTATTTCATCACTTCATTGTTTTTATCTTTTTAAAACTGTTTACATGTTTCCATTGAAAATTAGGGCACATTTACACATACAGGTTTCCAGAGGGAGACTACATACCTGCGGACCAAAGCCTAATTATATGTATGTAAAACATGAAGTATGCTAGAGATACTCTAAACGCCTTTATGGGCCCTTCGATTGAGAAGAGTTCATAAAGAAAGGTTTATATATTTTTTCTCTTTAATTTTTTCATACTCAAGTTGGGTGTAAAGAGGTCTCGCTTTACTGGTTCTCTTTTTTCCTGCGAAATCTAGAAACAGTTCCTTGATAAAACGTGAAATTCATTTTATAAATAAAAATGTAACACAGAAATAATAAACATATACTCAATAAATACACAAATAATAAAAAACATTTTTTCTCTATTGTTTTTTCGTGATGCTTTCTATATATATATATATATATATATATATATATATATATATATAAAGTGGAAGGTTTATGGGCCGACAAACAGCTGAGGTCATCGCCGGCCCTCCGCATGTATTCCTTCTCTTTCCTGTCTTTCTCGCGTATTTTGTATTGAATTGTAGCCATTTGAGCATCTCGATCTGGTTACTGACTCTCTGCTTTTACTTGTATATTACGTCGTTATTTTAAAAAGCTAGCCTCTTGTTAGTACCTCAGCTTTCTATAATAATAATAAAGATAATAATAATAGTAAAGGACTTTACTTCTTATATTCCAAGAATGTACAATTTCAGTTAGTAAGTAAGTACCATTACGGCATGGAAAATTCCGTCTGCCCGAGGTGAATGAAAATATAAACAGGGTAACAAAAGTGTAGAATAATACAAAATGAAAAGTGAAAAAAAAACTACCAAAGAACTTAAAGAAAAATAAGAAAAGAGAAAGAAAGCCGTAAACTAAAACTGTGAATAAATAAAATAAGAACAATAATAAAGCAAACAAGTTGAAATTAAATTATACAAGCATTATATTTTTATTTGATTGATATAAAAATATCTGTACTGCAATGCGTGTCTACAAAATCCTACAAGTTGGCTTATAGTTTAACGATGTTAATTAATTGGTCTCAGGAAAGGGAACCGCACCCAAGTTGGAGCATGCGGATTTCATTTAAGATTGTACATTGTTTATTTGGAGATCGTGAGATGCGTTTCGATCTTTATTGAGATCACCTTCAGGGCTCAAAGTTTTGATTTCTGTGTACATGTGTCATTCTTGTTAAGAGTACACAAGACACACATTTCACACGACAAACAAGAATGATACATGTACACAGAAAGAAAACACTTTGAGCTCTGAAGATGATCTCAATAAAGATCGAAACGTTGGCACGATAAAGAAAAAGTTTTTCTAAAACCTATGTCACACCTGACTGCATACTACAAATAATCATTAACTAACGGTCACTAAAGACCACACATTGTACATTGTGCAATGAAATGGTACACATCCATCTGACCTAAGAGTTACTAAAGTGCACAATGCAGAGAACCCCTCCACCCAGGAGGTATAATTTAGTCATAGCAGTTCACCTCTCATTCAAAACACCCACAGACTGGTCAAGAACCATGTATAACAAAAAGCTAGTGGATGCCAGAGCAAGCTTCATTGACTCCTTTCGGTGACGAGTACTCATTGTTGTAAGAAAGTCAAAACTAGTATTCCATTTGGATATATTATTAACGTTTAAGTTATGAGGGATGGAATATTTGAAAAATAGTGCATGTCAGAAAGCGTTGCGTTTCATTACCTCTAGAACAGCGATTTTTTTAAAGTCGAGAGTCAAGGGGTTGAAAATTTTGCAGGATAATCTTAAGGTGAACTTCAGTGTAGATAAGATCAGTAGGTCCATGGATGTTTCCAAGTTCAACATATAGTTAGGGGTTGAAGATGGTAGGCCACAAAGCTTTTAGATAAAAAAAAATCTAGAAATTTATCGGTCGTTGATATCCCCAAACTTGGAAAGCATAAAATATCAAAGATATAGATACAGCATAAAATATGTTGAGTTTAGCTTTCAGTAGAAAATTATTACTTAACATTAGGCTAGCCCAAATTCTATTAAATCCTATCTTAGCCATAGATAATACCGGCTTCGAATGATAATGGAAGGAGAGATGAGTCGTAAGAATAGCTCCAAGGTATTTATAGTGGTTTGAGGTTTTCTATGTTTAAAGCCATTGATTCAGATTATTGTCTAAAATGTAATGTAAACATTGTATCACATATTTTTCGTGAGATGTCCTCCAATGGTCGTCGAGGTGAAAAATCGTAATTTGGTCGTTACCGATCATTTTGGTCTGCCTATCCTCGCTGGGTTGGTTTGTCAGATGTTCCATGTTCGGTGTTGGATGGAAAATGTCGAAACGCGTATGATAGTCCAACCCATCAATGATATAGCAAACTAAAATGATGGATAATGACCGAAGTAAAATTAGAAAAACTCAACTCAAACTCATTGAATCTCGTCATGAATCAAAATTTCAACCAGACAATATTAATAACTGAACCTAATTGCAACTTTTATAAACATATTCCCTTATTTTAAAAAATTCGGGGTCAGTAGCGGCCGGATGGTTGGTGCGTCTGATAAATTGCTGCATGGAATTTTAATGAGAATAATGTGTGGTGATTAGTGACCGTTAATCGATATAGAAATCGTGAAATGCGGTCTGGTGTGATGTAGGTTTCTTTAAAGAAAATGTTTTTCTGAAACAGACATCACACCAGATCGCATCTCACGATTTCTAAATAAATAAGAATAATTTGGAAATTATTTTTAAAGTGATCTGACCGTTGTCTGCGATTCCCAACGATTAGTTGATTATAGGACAAAAATTATTTTATTCTTTTCAGGAAGATACTGATAAACTAGCCAGAGAGGGGTCCTCAGTAGAACGAGTAAGGCCAGAACCCTTCTAAAAATATCAAGTATTCTAAAAAATAAGTAATTAAGCAGTAGATTATATCGAAATATCAAAAACTTATGCCTGGTGGAAAAACACCCCAGGTCTAGAAATATGTGAATTGTTTCTCACCCTCACCACGACACTCTCGGGTAATTAAAGAAATGCCCCTTAATCAAGAATTAATCAATTTAGTATATTAAAGCCGCTCGTTTATAGTTATTATTTAATGAGTTATTTAATTTATAATAAATCAGTTCGTATTAATGTTTTATCATAAAATATATAACTGCTTGAAAGTCCGATTACAAAATATATTGTGTGGCTTTGCTTTTGATTTTAAATTTTATTTTTATTTCAATTTTTTTAAATTTATTTATTTAACTCCAAAATTTTTATACAGTTTTTTTACATTATTACATTATTATTATTATTATTATTATTATTATTGAGAACTAGATATTAGGATATTTTATACACTTCTATACAATCAAAAGTACCATTACTATTTCTATGGAAACCGTACAACTCACGATATACAGCCAATTCGGTTGACGATAACAAAGTACCGTATACATAAGGCGGTTGTAGATTTATTTCTTTGGCATTAAAAAGTCTATCAAACATATTTCTGCGTTCATTCCCGTGTTTCCTGCAGTGCATGACAATGTGTTCAAGATCGTCGTATGTTGCACAGTCTTCACAGTACAGTGATGGAATTATATTCAGACAGTTGAGGTATTCCTTGCAGAGTCCGTGATTGGATCGTAACCTTACCATCGTTTTGCAAAAGGCCTTGTTTATATTGTTTTCTTTGCTGAACCAAGGCTCTTGTCCTACTAACGTAAACGTATTTTTGTAGAATATACCTTTGTTGTTTGAAAGGTATTTGGTTTGCCAATCTATCTGCCTCTGCAACCTAAATATAGCATGCAGATCTTTTCTGGGTACAGCTACATTTAGAGTGTTGTCCGTTGTGGTGGCATCTTTGGCTAGGCGATCTACGACATCACTGTGTTTGAACCCAGTATGGCCTTTGATTTCAAACTTGCAAACTACTCATTAAAAAAATAAAATTATTATAGTTATAAAAAAAGAATCATTGGACATAGCAAAATATACACTGCCAATTAAAAAAATAAAATGAAATACAAATAAAAAACCGACCACCTGGTTTTTGCCCGAAAATATGGCCAAAATTCGCTTACATATTAATTTCTTTTTTGAGCGATCGGTTTTTACCATAAGCGCCTAAAAAACCACGTTTTTGCCCAAAAATCGCGAATAACTCGAAAACGGTTGAGAAATCGGGCAAAGTGGAAGGTGACCATTTGAAAGCTTATTAAAATTTCCTGTTCCGTTGTAATGGGGTCCGATTCCAGAATGATTTCCTGCTCCACAGCTCAATCGAAAGTTATCGTAAAAAGTGCAAAAATTAACATTTTCCCGAATTTTTAAATTTACTGAGGAATGACTGAAGCTAGGAAAACATTTAAAAATCCATCTTGTTGTGTAAAACTTTCAAAAAATGAGACCGCAGGTCTGTGACTTAAAATGCTGAGAAAATATGCATCTCCAAAGTGATCATTTTTTCGTGCAAAAACCAGGTAGTCCGATATTTTTTGATGGTCTATGTACATATATTACAGTTTTAAAACAATTTGAATTGTTTATATTGTTATTGCTTTTTTTCAGAGTTTACGTTTAAAAACCTAAATTTATCCAGAAGCCATTTTCCGATTTCATAGAACAGGATATTCAGAAACAGTGTGTTTTTGTCAGGCGGATTGATTTTGTCAATGTTTTGTCTTAATGCAGTTAAAAGCATACCCCACCTCTCCTTAATAAAGACAATTGACTTTACAGAAGTCACCCAGACACACTGAAGATGGCAAAACGCCGAAATGCCTCCGACAGACCAACACAGTGAGCATAGAAAAACCAAAATGATCGGTAACGATCATATTTCAAGTTCATCCCTCGCAGACCACAGGGAAAATACATCGAAAAAACAGACATGTTCAATTTTTAGTAAACATATTTAATAGTCATATTTCAATGTTGATTTAAGTGTATAATCCATGATATATGGAAATCAACATAACTGAAATTATATGATGGAAAGTACTGAATTCTGCTGGCATATTGATATTCAACGAAAATTCCCCTAATAGTAAAATTTTTGACAGTAAGAAACCGTTATTCCCATTGGAGAATAGGAATTGATATCAAATAACTATTATCCTCTTCCTAATATAATTTGGAATTAACTATTTAGACTAACTAAATCATAACAAATTGAAGAGTTTTTACTTCAAAAAACCTTTTACACCACATCCAGGACCATTATCTCTAATTGATAAGATTGATAATTTATATTTGCTTTACTTTTTCTTATTTAAAAAAATGTAAATCATTAAAGAATAATATCAAAAGAATATCAAAATAAATAGTCGCTCTTTTATGTAAAATCACTCACAATTATTTTGTTTTTAATATTATTTTCTTGAATTGTACTTAAAAATAACTGCATAATTCTAACTCAAATTTATTTTTTTATTTCACAAGTAAAATTTACCTTTGAAACCCGTCGTTATTTTCTTTCTTTGTGTGGAATCAATAATTTAATACGGCATTTTATTCTATGGCGCAATACCGTTGGGAATAAAAGTACAGACCACGCCCAAAGAAAAAAAATTTCTCTTGATACGTAGGGACTAGGGAGGTTTGTTACTACTTTCTCACGAAAAAACTTTTTTTTTTCTAACTAAGAATTAAAACCTAACATAAAATATGACAATTATTTTTAACTTTAATGCTCTTTATGGTGAGAACGAGCGAAAAACGCATAAATTAATTTCAGCCTGAATAACTTTTTATACAGATTAAAGTTTTGACTTTATGATACAGCCAATCCTTAATTGTTAAGGACAGGACGAAAGTTTAACTGCAACCCACCTCCCTTTGTTTTGTTCGTACAAGTTAAATCTGTGTTATCATTCAAATTTGATTTAATCCTCAATAAAGAATATTAAATATAACTTTGAAATTTTAAATTTGAAAAACTACTTTTTTATTTTTTATCTAAAGATGTATTATTTTTCAAGAAAGGTGAGCTTTGATTCGTGAAAATTGGACCATTGATTTAGAAGAGCTAAATTTTTTTTAAAAATATTTTAAATCTTAAGAAATTTATTCGTTTGTAAGATGACAAAACTGAAATTTGGTAACCGCGGCACATCTGACAGACCAATACAGCGAGAGCAGGCACACAAAAATGACCAAATTACAAGTAAAAACTAATATTAAAAAAACTATATTTTACAAATTAGGAATCGAAACTGCAATGAAAACCAGCAGCACAATCGAGAAAGCAGTTAAGCCAAAACACTGACGTACGAAACTTACTTGATAAAAAATGCATAGGGCTTGAATAACCTTTATGGTTGATAACTGTCAACAAATGCATACACCGACTAAACGACGTCAAAAATTACGAAACATGAACACGCTCGAAAACTGTGAAATGTACGAATAACACATTTAACACTGAAAAACGCATAAAAACGTCAAAAAACAGTTCAAATACGTATTTTACACTATTCGAAACACTATACCTACCCTCACTGTTAACTCTCAACACGACAGACATGAATTACACGTCTACACGGAAAACAAACACTTTGATCCCTGAAGATGATCTAAATAAAGATCGAAACGTTGATACGACAAAGAAAATGTTTTTCTAAAACCTACTACGTCACACCACACCAGACCGCATCTCACGACCTCCAAATAAACAATGTACAATCTTAAATGAAATTCGCAACCTACCGTTCACAAAGAAAAAGAACAGACCAGAACAAAAAATATCCAGACATAATCCACCAAAGAGACCTACTAACAAAGATATCTTCGACACACGTACGACACATTCTCCCCACATGAAGTTTGAAGTTATAAAAGGAACTGGGCTTCACAGAAATCACACTCATTACACCGAAGAAACACAGACACACTGAAGATACACCGAAACACGTTCAGCCAACCCAGCTGCAGTCCGATATTTACAATTTTAACTCCTTTAACTTCGGTAATAAATGCTCGTATTTAAAAATGACCGGAGTAAAAAAGTACATAAAACAACAAAACCTACAGCAAATAAACCCTATTTTTTCGCGAATGTCCGCATGAAAAATTCATCTGGAAGAAATATTTTAAAGGCGCAGCCAATAAAGAAACTGACAGTAGTTGATTCACTTACCCCTACTAAATAGTAAACATTGAAAGAAAGATGTCAACATGCGATAAACTGTTACACAAAAACAGCATCCAACTCGATGCCATTTGTTATAAACAAACCTTTGATTAGGAAAATAAATTGAAAAAATAAACGAACTGAACCTTTGGCTACTCTAACATAACTACAATATGTAGAACATGAATTGACTTTGCTTACCGCACAAAGCGAAAAAAAAGCGGGCTCTTTAACAAAGATATAAAATCAGCCTCTTCGTCGTAATATATAATCAATTAAAATCTATATAAAATAGAATAGATCTAAAGAATAGAATCTATCTAGAAATAAAATAGATCTATATAAAATCAATTATCTAATCTTTGGTTAGAGTAATTTGACTGTAATTGAGACTTTTCCAAATAAAAGTAACAAGAAAAGATGTTTGTAAAAATTAGAAACACAATACTAATAGGGTTCTAAAGGTGACTTATTGTAGTACATATATTGATCCAAAATGGGCTGGATATAAAGGCCCAATTTTTAACCTTATGAAACCTCTAGGCACGTCACCATTAGTTTTTCAAGGTTAGATCTAGGCAAAAGAACAATCTCAAATTTATACTTGTTACTTAATAGGTATTTCTTTCTTTTCCTTTTTTCTCTTTCTCGCATTTTCTCTTCTCTCCATTTCTCTTTCTCTCACTATCTCTTTTTTTCTTTTTCTTTCCTTCACTTTCTCTCTCTATCAACCGAGGTCGATGCAATATACTTTAAATTGTATATGTAAATTAACGATTCAATATTATAAATCCAATGTTCAATTAAATTCTCTAATGAATATAATTTAAATAAATATCGTATAATTTAAATTTTCTTAAGCTCTTTTTTTATGAATGTAAGAGATGAGACAAGATTAAAGAAATTAAGAAGATAAAAAGTTAGATAAAAACATCTTTGCATTGAATTTTGTTAGGGACTCAGATTTAAGTATGCAAATTCATATTTTCATTGTAATGTTGTAGTTATTTAAATTGTACTGTGTTATGTAAAGCAGCCCTTTTGGAAGAATTTAAGATGAAAACTTTTTTTTACAGATAATATAAATTTATAATATAAATAATATATAAATTGTTTAAATTATACTGTAAAATGTAATATGTTTTCACATTTTAGATAGGCTCTCTCTCATATTAGTTTGAAACTTTTTAACTTTCAAGCTGTCTGACTGTCTGAAAGTATGTAAACCATTTGACATTCTTTATCAACTCTTTTGCACAGATTTGGATTGCATGGACCTCAGCTTATAGGGGCTTGGCTCTGATGTGGCCCTGACTGTGCCTCTGATGCTGCATAGATCTACTTGTCATCAATTTTTTTTTTGTATTCCTAGTGAAATAAATATAGATTTTTTAAAATGTAAATTAGCACTATTTTTATAATACAATTAATTAAGGTTTTTTTTAGTTGAGATAAAAAAGTCAATGGCACGAGCGGGTTTCGAACCCACGATCTTCGGCTAGATATGCCGCTGCTCTAACATTTGAGCTATCGTGACCTCGATCCACTCTGACACTAACTTCCTATCTCAACCCCACTTTTTTGGCTCATGCCATTGACTTTTTTATCTCAACTAAAAAAACCTTAATTAATTGTAATATATTATTTGTCAAGCGGACCACGAAATTAATGAATTTAATGATTTAAAATGAAGTATACTTCACTAAAGCTCTCCGTGACCACTTCATTTGTCGCCGAGAATCCAATCCGATTATAGGACATTTGAAAAATGGCAAAAAGGAGAGAAAATTCAAAAGGTGTGGTTGAGATGGGAGGTTGGTGTCCGATTGGATCGAGGTCACGATAGCTCAAGTGGTAGAGCAGCGGCGTATCTAGTCGAAGATCGTGGGTTCGAATCCCGCTCGTGCCATTGACTTTATTATCTCAACTAAAAAAAACCTTAATTAATTGTAATATATTAATTGGTCAAACCACGAAATTAGAGAATTTTTTATAATATTGCAACTTTACAAAGAGGTTATATTTTTAAATAGATGTACGTATTCAGTATTTATTTTTTAATTACGGTTATGGTTAACTCAGTTTTAAGGATTTCATTAATTTTGAATTTTTTTATTTGTATTAACTTTATTTATCATGATCTTATTGATAGTTTATAAGCATTGGATTGATTGTGCTAAAAGATTTGCTGAAGAAAAGTTTTTTTTTCTCTGTATATATTTATTTGTATTTTTAATATATGAATAATTGTACTCTTTTAATGTTGCTATGTTATCATATATTTTTCATTTTATTGATTACTGAGAATCTAGGATAGATGTAAACTTAAAAACTGAGTAAGTTTATTTATTGTTAATGCTAGACTACATTTTTTTAAAATTTGTCTTTGTTAAATATTTTTTATTGCATAAAATAGATGAAATTATGAAAAAATCCTGAGAACTGCTGAGATGAATGAATCACTGATAGCAATTCATAGGCGGAAGATGTGATTTTTATTTTAACTTTTATGTCAACTGCCAAATAATTAAAGTGTGTAATATAATTTAATGGATTATAATACATTTTTAATTAACTGTAGTTTAATTATGTAAGTATAATTAACTATAATCGTTGCATAAGCCATACAACGATAAGGTAATGTGAAAACTCAGAAGATAAAAGATATTATTTTTCATATAGTCATAACTATTTCAATTGTAAATGTATTGCATTACAAAAAAATAGTATAAGAACGGCAGCGAAGACATACAGCACATTCGTGATCTACCCTGTAGATCCGGGCTTTTGTCGACTGTAACGGTCAGAAGCTCGTCTCTACAGGTATCTTACGGATGGAAGACATACGCAACCTTTTCCCCCTTAATTCTAAGGGATGCATTTTACTAAAAAAAGGCCATCAAATCGTTTTGGAAGGTAACATTTTTTTTAAACTAATTAATATGAAAAATCCTTATCAAGTAACTTTTTATTAGTTTAAAATAATTATTAATTCATACAACTGATTAATTTTCTTTTAATTTATTTTCAGACAGGGGAATTAATTATTGGTTAATTCATGGACAGCTATCAGTAGTAAAGGTAAAGCCATGACCGTGCAGAAGTATCCTTCGACAAGAGGATCTCTCTTTTGTGTTATCCCAAGACGCTACACTATCACTGAGGTACTGCTTGTTGTATTGATCCAATTTTTTAAAGAACATAATATTTCTCTCACTGTACAGAAAACTAAAAGGGTCACAGTACTAACATTTATATGAATTTGTGTCAAATTTACGATAAATGGCTTTCCAACCTTCACATTTTCGGATGCCCAATCAATATTTGTCGGGGGTTGATGAGAGGTGTTAGGGGAAGTTAGGTGGTGAGCTTATTGATATGCAGCTCATACTTCTCTACGCAGCAGCCTCTAGTCCCCCGTTGAAACAAGGAAAGAATACGAATAAACCATTATATCTATATANGTCACGTTCAGATTTAAATGAACCGCCATGCCCCTCCACACACTCAAACAGAGAAAGGAGTAGAGGCCAAGAAACATACATTTTTTTCAAGTCCTAGATTATATCCCTTTCTGGCTTATGTGGGTAAACAGCTATTTTTAGTAAAAAGAAAAATTTGGTGTGCACACTATTCAAGTGAGTTAATTTTTATTACTTTGACGTCAAAATAAAAAAATAATACTTGTAATTTAGTTTTAAAAGGGTATATATTTTTATAAAGAAAAATAAAAGAAATAATATTTCATTTTAAAAGTTGTGTTAATATTTTAATTGTATTTTGTAATTTGGTGGTCAAAATTTTAATAATAATAATAATTTCTTTACCTTTCTTTATGAAACTATAAAACGAGGATCAAATACCATTTTAAAATTAAGGTTTGCAGATTTGAGATAGGTTTGTTATAGGATAAAAGGATTCTTTAAATTAAAAATAATAATTAATAAAATATATATTGTCATTTTATGTAAAAATAAATTGTAATTAAAGATTCAAATTTAACAAACATTTGGTGTCGTATTTACTTTGGTTTAAATGAAATATAAAAGGTGCCTGATCGATAAATGAAATAATTGTAGTCAGGTCCGATCGTAAATAATCTTTGGGATCTTGTTTTCGGTTTTCCGAATTCAGGGTCGGGCCCAACAAAAAAGAAGAAGAGACACGCTATATCAAAATATATATATAACTCTATTAATATAATCTTTATGAAAGGTATTGGTTGAGATAAAAAAGCTAGTGTCACGAGCTACGCCGCTGCTCTACCACTTGAGCTATCGAGACTTCGATTCGCTCGGACACTAACCTTCCTTCTCAACCTCACCTCTCGAATTTTCCCTCCTTTTTGCCATTTTTTAAATGTCGTGTAATCTATTTGATTCTCGGCGACAAATGAAATGGCCACGGAGATCTTCGTGAAAATATACTTCAGTTTAATTACTAAATCCATTAGAGTTCGTGGTCCGATTGACCAGTTAACTTTTTCAATTAATTAATCTTTATGAAAGGTATTGGTTGAGATAAAAAAGTCAGTGTCAGGAGGGAAGTCACTATAGCTCAAGTGGTAGATTAGCGGCGTATTTAGCCGAAGATCGGGGGTTCGAATCCCGCTCGTGACACTGACTTTTTTATCTCAACCAATACCTTTCATAAGAATTATTTAATTGAAAAAGTTAATTGGTCAATCGGACCACTAACTGTATCTATTAATATAATTATTCTATTTGTTTCAGTTTGTAGTAGCCGACAGCACCCATCAACAGCTTTGAAATAACTAAACTTCAATGAGGAGACAACATATGCAAAAGACGAAAATAAAACTAATTTGCCAATTATGTTACATATAGGAGCATAAAACATGGAGTAGTAAGCAAATAAAAACAGTCATCTAAAGTGATGTTATAACTTATACTTATTTATGTAGGTAAATATACCCAGTTACGAGTTCTATTAGACTTTAAACTATACTTAAACAATAATGAATAATTGAAACATAAATAATAATTATTCGAACATCGTGAGAGGCGGTCTGGTGTGACGTACTTTTAGAAAAACATTTTTTTATCGTACCAACGGCTCGATCTTTATTGAGATCATCCCACACCAGTAAAAAATAAATCTGACATAATTTACAAAATCAATTGTTTAAATTGTTCGGCAACTTACATAGGTATTACATCCCAATATCTGAATAAGAGAGTAAAGCAACATAACTATGATTGCAAAAAACCCAAGCAAAATCCTACAACACTCGCTACCCACCATTTTGAACACAAACACAATTTCAACTTCAACAATCCAAAAATATTACACGAAGAACAAAACAAACATAAACGTAACTTTTTAGAAATGGTTCACATCAACAGAGGTAAACACAGCATGAATTATAGAACAGACACTTGTAAACTCAGTCGCAACTACGCAAATATCATTAATCAAATTCAATATCGATAACATATGTCATCATCACATCATACAAAACATATAATATAACATATAAAACAATCGTCACATTCCACATCAAACATTTCTACATAGTCTAATTCTTCAACAATTTGGCTTCCTTTCCCTAATTATCCCGTCTATATAATCCTGAAAGGATAATCAGGTCGAATCTTTACCCACGTTTTTTCCCATTGTCGGCTCCTTTCACTTCAAACAAGCCGACTCCTCAAAAATGTCTTTCTATTCCCGACTTCCTTCCCCACCTCTTCAAAATCCAACGTATATAAACATAAAACCGCAATATCCACTGGCACTCTCAACACGACACACAAGAATGGCACAATGCAGTGATTTTAACATGAATGTTTTTGTCGATGTAGACCTTGGATCAGATGTGAGGGATCGTAAAAGTATCAGTGGTTTTGTCATTAAGTTAAATAAAAACATAATATCATGGAAGTCAAAGAAACAGACAGTTGTTGCTTTGTCATCTGCTGAGTGTGAATATATCTCACTATCCATGGGTAATCACTGAATGTATGCTTGTAAAACAACTCTTTGAATTTATCACTGGTAAAAATAAAATGAAGATTACTGTTTATGAGGATAATCAATCTGTAATTAAAATAGCAAACACTCGTGAAACAAAAAGGAGTAAACATATTGATGTTAAACATCATTTTATAAGAAATTTAATTTCAGAAAATGTCATTGAAGTGAAATATATTCCAAGTCAAGATCAAATAGCGATATTATGACAAAATGATTATTCGGAAATCGTGAGATGCGGTCTGGTGTGACGTAGGTTTCAGAAAAACATTTTCTTTGTCGTGTCAACGTTTCGATCTTTATTGAGCCCTGCAGATGATCTCAATAAAGATCGAAACGTTGACACGACAAAGAAAATGTTTTTCTGAAACCTACGTCACACCAGACCGCATCTCACGATTTCCGAATAATCATCGACTAGCGGTCACTAATCACCACACATTATGACAAAAGCAATTCCTAAAAGTAAATTCAGTCATTTCAAAAAGGAATTAGGTCTAATTGATTTTTAAGATTACTATTAGAAATTTTAGAATTATGTTTATATAAATAATATTAGTTTATAAGTTATAATGTATAAGTTATATGTGAATTCTATGTTATATATTATTTTTAAATTACGTTATTCAAGTTCTTTGTAATTGATTAATAATATGAAAGAAAGTGTTTATTCATTTCTAAAATTTAGGGGGGATATTGGCAGATAAATTTATAAAATGAATGTTGGTAACACCGGTAACTGTAGTAGAGGGACGTTGTTACTTTGTACTACAAAGTTTGTACTTTTGTAGTTTGTTTTTGTTAGTTATTCCGCCGCCACCTGTTTGTGCATTGCTCGTTTAATAATTAAAAGTATTGTTCACGTTACTGCTCTTTTTATTGTTCCCGACAACACTCTCAACACGTCACACAAGAATGACACAATTACGCAGAAAACAAAACTTTGAGTGAGTACAAATAATTTGATTGAATATAAAATTTTTTTTCTGCATTGCGTAAATTCATTTTTTCAAACATCCTACTTGTATTTGTTAAATTTGACCAATGTTTGTAAATCCCAGGCCCTGAAGATGATCTCAATAAAACGTTGGCATGATAAAGAAAATGATTTTCTAATCCTACGTCACACCAGACTGCATCTCACCATCTCCGAATAATCATTGACTGACGGTCACTAAACACCACATAATTGTATGAATATAAATATGACAGAAGTAAGAAGGAATGATAAAAATTAAAAAAAATATATATATAAATTTAAAAAAAAGTTTAAATCTACTTAAGAAAAGGTAAAAAGTGTCACAACATAAAGGAAGTTTATTAGTCATTTTCATGGTTGAGTAATTGGACTAAATTTTAAATAATTTGTATTAGATTTCTAAACTAATATTTTTGTCTCGTACTACATTATGGGACATGGAAATTTAGCAAATTAATTAATTGTCAATTGTTAATCACATTATTTAAGAGTTTTAGAAAGTATCAGATCATATTTTTATCATCTCATGTTTAGTGTTTGTAATTCTATGGATTCCATAATAAAACAGTGTAGCAAAGTGTGTT
Source organism: Cimex lectularius (assembly GCF_000648675.2). NCBI lineage: Eukaryota > Metazoa > Arthropoda > Insecta > Hemiptera > Cimicidae > Cimex > Cimex lectularius. The sequence continues at coordinate 207,585 of NW_019392766.1, read as the reverse complement.
CCAAAGTAAAACAGTGTATTTTCTAGTGAGTTGAAAGAGTGCGAATAAATCCTTGATGTACAACTATTCAAATGATTTTTTCTTAAAATGATTAATTGTTTTCCTTTTATGTGGTCACCAGTGATCAAATCGCCCCTTTGGTTTCCCTCTCAAATAAATTATAAATGTTCCATATTATGTCTCCAAAATTACCCTCCACAACAACCTTAATATTCCATTTATCCAAAACTTAATTCCTTAAAAATTTACCATTCCCAACACTACAGTAGTCTTGCCCAAGCCTTTGCGACATAACCTGTCCCTACAATCTCATTACCATTTCTGGAGGAAATGGCCCCTGACCTCTTTTCTGTTGAGGAGTAGGCAGTGAAGTTAAATTAATGAAGTGAAGCATAATATTGATTATTGGCTCCCCTCCATGTAATTATGTAAATAGTTGTAAATATAACTACATATACTCAAACTATATGTTGTAATCAAAAATTTAGGTTAACATTTAAAAAAATTATTTGGGTAATGTTTTGTTATGGATATGACTACATAATAAGAAAAAAAAAATTTTTTTTATTTGTTTTTGTCAAAAACTAAAATAACAATTATAATGTAATAGAAATGATAAATGGTATAATGTGTGTTGTTCAATTTTTCTAAATAGATAATGTAATGCTAAAAAGACTACTTGACAGGCAATCCAAACTTACAATAACGAAAAAAAAAGACTACACTGCCCTGCTAGCCCCATATGGACTTGTACTGTATGAAACTGCTTAGTGTTCCCCTTAATCCGTGAATTGTCATCCTCATCATTACCTATCAATCGTTGGCAGAGACTGAAGCGACGTTGGCACACGCACATATTTCGTTGTCTAAAGGTGGCTCCAGACCTGTGATACTCGCCGAAAGCCGATTGCTGCCGAAGATTTGTCAAGTTTCAAGATGCTCATCTTAGCATTTGCCAAATAGCATGCCTATGTATACAAACATGTGGGGTTTGTAAAACCAGCCAGTTTGTGCGTTAACAGCAAATATATTTTTGTCTAATGCCATGTGAGTCCTCAACTTGTTACCAATCATGATGGACAACAGTGAAACTCATTGCTGCAGCTGCTGTTACAGTTTTGTATAGTGACATTCGACGCATCTTGAATGTCTGGAGCCACCTTAATAATAACAAAAAATAAATGGAATGTTTCAAACCCATCCATTTCCCTTTATTGGTCATGGGATGCTTTGGGCATACATCGCAATGTTTTTTCCTAACATGACCCAGCATTTCTCTACAGATTGGAGCCTCAGACATACTTTTTTAAATATTATTTCCAATATCTGATGATGGTAGGTGATTAGTGGATGCAGCCAGGAGTATCCTGTTTGCTGCTCCAACAGTGCGCAAATTGCCACATTGAATGCGTCCACTTTCACAAAAATAATTGGCGTCTACTCTGGAATGAACCAACAAGGCCACATTACTCATGAGTTCTTTTAGCTTATTAAAGGCAGCCATCGTTTCTTCTGTAAATTTCAATATCGTACAGTCGGATGAAGAACAATTTCATATAAGATGATTTGAATGAAATGATGAAACAAAAATTACCATACCCAAGAAGCATTGTAAATTTCAGACTAGTTGGCTGAGGATAGCTTACAATGGCAGCACAAAAAGGTTTGTCAGTTTGCATCTTTATCTCTTCCAATATAATACCATGTATATTAATATTGAAAAATAAATAAAACAATATAAGATGTTAGAGGGGAAAAGTGTAAATAACCAGGCCTGTTTTATTGAGAAAGAATTGGTGTGCTAAACATATGTTAAAGTTATAAAAATTACAAAGAAAAAACAGAAAAATGTTACAATAAAAATAGAATTTGATTTCTTGGCTTCCAGTAAAGTGATTCCCTAAATTCAGAATTGGCTAATTTAACTTTGGATTAATATGTTATTAAGGCCTTGTGCTGGTTTAGCTTGTGCAGCAGTGATTCTAATTTGGACTAATATCGTTCCTTATGAGCGTAGCAAAAGAAAGGAAATCATCTCTGACATGTAAATAACTTTTTTGAAATTGCATGCGAATCTTGGATTGTATATTTGGAAGTCCGATGAGGCTCCACTGGTGACTTGATACTCTTTGAAACTGATCATAAAACTGTTTATCAGTTAAATGTAAAGAAAAGATAACCGTATTAAGCAGTAAGACTATATTGTCAAATTACACTATAAAAAATTATGGGATTTTTACAAATTACTTGAATAGAAAACAATGTATGATTTTAAGAGGAATGAAGCAGTTTTGGCTCACCTCTGAAATATTTATAATGCTTATATAGCATATATGTTATTAATGGCAAAATATTTCAACACAGCTTAAATTTATTGTTATTTAACCTAAGAAATGTGATAATTCATAGATCAGTTTTCTGAAATCAAGATTCATACTTCATTGCATCTTACTTACAATTTATTAAATAAGTTAACGATGTCAATAAAATAAAGCTTATTATTTATGCTTGAAGTGATGATTAAAGTTGATGGGTGTTGATCAGCAAGTCAGTGAACACATGTTGAACCCAGTGCGGTTATCTTTGTCCTTTAGGAACTTTTATCATACAAATCTGTGTTTGTAAGTTTTAATATTTCAAGATGTTTTGTGTTGTTTATCTTTGTTATTTATATATGTTTGGTTATTTTTGTAATTACAAGTAAAAAGTAATGTTTTTATATGTTTTTAACCTAGTTTCTTCTTAAAAGTGCAAAATAATGAAAAACAACAGAATTTTACATTTTGTATGTTCGAGCATACATGTATGCTGATTTGTTGACTAATTTGTACCGCCTGAGATTGAAATATACTGTAAATTCTAAAAAACAGAATGATTAAAATTTTAATTTATAAAATAGACAAAATTCATTGAAATAATTGTATTCATGATTTCAGCCATTCACGAAGAACCAGAAAAGTGGATCGAAGGATCACATACAACAAAATAGTGAATTACTTTTTAGGAGTTTCAAAGAAGAAAAAAAAGAAAAGAAGGAAAAGACCTATGACAAAATAAAATCTTCTGTCCAAGGGATTTTTCTTTGTTGCATTAGTTAGAAGAAATATTGTTGCCAACAAATGCCCAGTGAAAAGCCGCCAGCATGAAAACTATTGCAAACATTATGAATGTTAAACGGATGAATGACCATTTCTGCCTCAACTTGGGATCATTTTCTGAGAGTAAATGTCAATATTATCAACTACAATGCATCCAAGGATGTTAGTTGATAAAAAAACCTAAAAACAATAAAACATAACAGTAGGAACATCCAACAACATTTTGTTTCACATAAAACTAAAAAAAAAATAAATTGATAATTAGAAAACAAAATGTTTTCAAGCTTTTAAATTAAGTTGCCATTAAAGTCTTTATTGCTTTACTCAAAATTATTTGATAAAATTATTCACAAAAGTAAAACTTAGTTTGAAAACAATTAATGTGTATATAATATTACATTTCTGTATGAAAATCTGTCAATATTTAAGTCAGTTTGTAATTTTTATTTCTTTAGAAGTTTAAGATAAATATTTCATTTGTTACCGGTAATTTTGGTCTACCTATCTTTGCTGAGTTGGTCTATCAGATATATTGTGGCATTATGGCAGACCCAGCAATTAAGAGAACACTTTGGACAGACCAGAATGAAGACAGTAGTTCAAAAAAATAGTAAATGACCAAATTGCAGCATCACCGCCCCTTAGACCACACAATAAAAAACCTATAAAATTATGAGCTTTATTAGTTATTTCTTTCAATTAATTATTCTTTTTATCTGAACCAAGACCTTAACATCAAAAGAATAATTAATTTAAAGATGTAAACTTTGTCACTAAAACATAAATGGATTAATATTTATTAGTTATATCGTTTACATGTTCAAAAAATTCAATGTTATAAGTAAAAGTTAATATTATGAGAAACAACTTTGGCAATATGATTAATGAAGATGAAAAATAATAAGGGACCCAAGTAAGAGCCCTGTGGTTCTCCAGATTTTACTTTTATAAATTTAGATCAACCGTCATTAATGTTTACTTGTTGATGCTGTCCATACAGTACTCACTCCATATGTGAGTGAAAACATTTAGAGCAAATTTTCAAACAGAGAGGATTTGAAGTTTGTCGTGGCCTTAAGTTGAAAACTATGTTGTATGATGTATGATATATTGCGATGCTGACTTAAACAATATTGATTCTTCTGGCAGTATTTTATTAAAGCTCTTAATTCTCTAAAACTTAATCCTAGTTCTTAATCTTTTGGTATTGTGGAGTTTTTTCTTTGTAAATGTAGTTAATCATTGTATATGCCTACTGCTTGCTTGTTTTGTCTGTCCCTTGGCACAAGCACTTTTCATGAAGATTGGATGTGCTCTTATTTTACCCCAGTTTATTAAGCTTAAATCAGATTTATAGAATTATAGACCTATTGCCAAGTATTGCTAAGGCTTAGTTTGTTTCTAAAGTTTTAGTGTTAGTCAGATGCCTTTAAGGATGTTCGCCTTTCAATCAGCATGGGTTTTTCAAATTCTGATCCACTACCAGTAATCTGTGCCTTTATAAGGATTATAAACTCTGAATTTGAAAGGGGTCACGAAGCCCATTCTGTTTACACGAATTTATCGAAAGCCTTTGATGCTGTGGGCCATATTTTTGGTTCAAAAATTGCACATGGCTGATGTCAGTGAGCCACGTTTGAGTGGATTTCTTTATTTTCTAGAAGGAAGATCCTTTTGTGTCAGCTGTCTTTCCCCCACCACGAATGAGGTTTTTTTAAAATTTAATTATAAAGGCATACAACCACGATGGGTCAAAACTGCCTTGATGATGAATTAATCGATGAGAGAAGAAAACAGAGAGAGACAGGAGGGGCAGGGACATCAAAAGCGGTCACACCCCCACAGCGAACCGGACACCACAAGACCAGGCAAGAACCAAGAACCAGACACCCAGACCAGCTCCTCTCCACACAAAACCTTAGTGGTGAGAGAGTAGCAGATTTCTCTGTTGCAGAAGTACATCTGCTTTCTACAATTGGTGCACTCTTAACAGGGTCTTGGTAAATGTTATTACATTTGTTTCTCATTTAAGAAGTTTTCTTTTTTGAATATATATCTTTTGTCTTACTCCTCTTAAAGGGGTTGATTCAATTCTAGAGCTGGGTGTTGGCATTAACAACAATTTGGAACTATTATTCCTCCTTCTTCAATAGAGCATATAGGGATTTTTTATTTTTAAAGAGAGTGATATCTGATTTCACTTCATCTTTGCAACTAAAATTCGGTATGAGTCCTTGGTCAGGAGAGTTCTGGAGGATGCTAGTTTGCTATGGTTCCTTTTGTAAAGGACTAGGACTTATACTGCTTACCTGGAACGAATAAAAATTAAAGTTTGAATACTATTTTTTTTTTTTTTTAATTGGATGCAGTTTCTGATCATATTATGCAGCTCTTAAGGTTTTGAATTTACATTCATTGGATTATGACCGACCGATGCTTTTATGATTTTTGTATGGATGCTTTTTAACAGTTTTTTTGATGCCTTTGAAGTTGTTACTCTGCTTTGTTTTAAGTCCCTAACCATAATCTATGCCTAATTTTTGTAATAATAGCTGGTCTCTTAATAAATTTTTTTCTTTCTTTATACAAGGGTTTTACAAGTATGTTGAGTTCAAATGCAGGGTCAATGGATTTGAACCCAGGATCTTTACCTTACATTGATGAGCGCCTTGGCAAAGCCTAAACCGTTGCGGCAACCGACACCCCTCAACTTACAAGTTTAAAACTTGTGATCTATTTGGAGTTTCAGTCTAGAAGTTTTCAAAAGAAAAATTTATAAATGTTTGAAAAACTAAGAGGGAATGCGATTTATTATTTTAACTAATTTATTTTTACTTTTCACTTTTCACAGTTTATTTATTTAGTTAAATTTAAACTTTGATCTGTACTTTCCTACTATTTATTATTATTTTGATTTTATTGTCTGGTGTATATGTTTTTAGATCCATGTGGTTAAAATTATCAGTATTAATTTTCTTTATCTTACAAGGGGAAGACCAAGTTGGTGCGACAAGGATTTGGATCAGACTTTTTTTGGTGATGTTACACCCCAAAATATTGAACTCTTATCCGCCACTTTTTGTGAAGGCCCTGGTTTCACAAAAAAATTGAAAGTTGAGTTGTTTTAATGTTATTATTTTCTCGTTCTTCTTGCTCAAATCAACTATGAATTTATGATTTTGCAGCATTTTTAAGTAGATTGAAACACAAATTTAGTAAACGCTATCAAAGTTTATCAATCACCAAACAATTTCTAAAAACCAAATATTATTCAAGCAAATTAGTCTTTTTTTTGTGTAAAATTATTATGAAATTTTGGTTAATTTTTCGTTTGAATTTAAATTGATCGATTGACAAATTTGGATTTTGTTGAGAATGTGGTGGAGTTTTGCTGGTCAACGACCATTATAATAAATTTAGAATAATGAATTAATAAAGAGTAAAAAGCAAATTAACAAAATGTAAAATGTTATAATTAAATTAAAACATCAAGTTGAACAATGTCAAAAACTTAAAGGTAAAGAAACTCTACTATAGCAAAATAATCTTAGGAATAGATTAATTAGAAGAAAATATTTAAACGAAAAACGCAATGAAAATGTATGGTTGCTTCCCTGAATTTGCTAATGTCCATTTATAATGAATGCGTTGTTTTTGGAAAAGTGAGGGTATTTATGGGCTTACTTAATTTCACTTGTCAACAAAGACTTTTTAGGTTTGTTAGTAAGCTAAGGCCAGAAGTTATTTTGACGTTAATTAGTGCTGTTCATTAATATTGCATGTAACCAATAGTGAAAAAATATTCGAACGGAATTCTTCAGTAAATGGTCAAAACTTTGATTGATCTCATTGTCGTGATTATAGGGTTGTAATATATATAGCCCTTATATATAGATTCACTAGTTTCGTGGTCCGCTTGAACAATTAATATCTTTCAATTAATTTAGTTGAGATAAAAAAATCAGTGTCACGAGCGGGATTCGAATCCACGATCTTCGGCTAGATACGCCGCTGCTCTACCACTTGAGCTATCGGACCTCGATCCACTCGTACACTAAAATGGCAAAAAAGGAGGGAAAATTCAAAAGGTGGGGTTGAGATGGGAAGTTAGTATCCGAATGGATCGAGGTCACGATAGCTCAAGTTGTAGAGCAGCTGCGTATCTAGCCGAAGATCGTGGGTTCGAATCCCGCTCGTGACACTGACTTTTTATCTCGACTAAAAACCTTAATTAATTGACTTATATATAGATTTTCTTGCCAGCGAAGAAATTTCATATTAAATAAAATTAAAATATAAATAAAAATTATTAATATAAAGTAAATTTAATTAGAAGAGCATAAATCGTTAAGATTAAAAATGTTATATTTGGTGTAATAATTTCATTGTTGGTTAAGATAAAAAGAAAAATGTTCTATGGCGCAGAATAGTCTATTTTGGTATGATTTAAAAAAGGCAAATAAAAAATACTGCTTTTTTGCATATTTTAACAAATTCTGTAAACAAAGTAGGCCAGAAAATGGTCAAAACTTGGATTTGACTTCATTGTCATTATTCTAGCATTATAAAACCATTAGACTTCCAAGGAAATCTGTGTAAATTAATTCTTGACTGATAATTTCGACGACTGCGTGACCGACATTCCAAGTGCAAGCTCTACCATCATTTTTCTCAAAAACTTAGGAGACTGATATTCATGGTTGAAATTCGTTTTAAAGAAATTGTCAAGCTGTATCAAACATTAAAATCGGAGTATTATTACCATTAAAAAAACAAGAGGTTAATATCTGACAAATAATTTTTTTATTTTGTGTATTTGTTTTGTAGAAAAGTTTCATATATTTTTATGGTATATACGTTGTTAAAACGTTACGTTCCTCTTCTTTCAAATGGTATGTTTGACATTAAAATTTGCCGTTTCAATCAGATATTCCAATGACGACTTTCTAAAAATCGAAAAAACTATTGGGGGAAAAATTGATAAATTTAAATTCAAAAGAAAATTTATATTTAAGGGTCTCTCCAGGTGCTAAAACAAAATTTCATATTAGTTTACGATAAAACCTAGTTTACCTGAAAATTATTTGGCTTTTAGGAATTTTTTGTTTATTGATAAATTTTGATCGTTTTTACTATATTTTTATTGCAATATACTTAAGAAAGGCTGTAAAATGATATATTCATATATTTGATTTGAGAAAAAAGAAAGGTAAAATAATATTATTAAAAAAATTCAACTTTCAATTTTTTTTTAAGAAAATCAGGGCCTATTCAGAAGAAGTGACGGACACGTGCTCAATATTTTGGAGTGTAGCATCATCAACAAGAGTTTGATTCAAATCCACACCAACCTGGTCGTTCCCTTAGTCATTGTTTAGTGATAATTGATTACTTATTAAATTCACTAGTTTTCGTAGTCCGCTTGCCCAATTAATATCTTTCAATTAATTAAGGTTTTTAGTTGAGATAAAAAAGACAGTGTCACGAGCGGGATTCGAACCCATGACCTTCGGCTAGATACGCAGCTGCTCTACCACTTGAGCTATCGTGACCTCGATCTACTCGGACAGTAACTTTCATCTCAGCCCCACCTTTTGAATTTTCCCTCCTTTTTGCCATTTTTCAAATGTCGTGAAATCTATTTGATTCTCGGCGACAAATGAAATGGCAAAATGAAAAATGACAAAAAGGATGGAAAATTCGAAAGGTGGGGTTGAGATGGGAAGTTAGTGTCCGAGTGGATCGAAGTCACGATAGCTCAAGTGGTAGAGTAGCGGCGTGTATGGCCGAAGGTCGTGGGTTCGAATCCCGCTCGTGACACTGACTTTTTTATCCCAACTAAAAACCTTAATTAATTGAAAAAATTGTTTACTTAGTGGTAATAGTGGATATGAATTATGTATTTGACTGACCTACCTTATGGTCTAGTCCCGTTTGAACTAATTCGATTGATAAATAAATAGATAAATACATTTATTACTAAGAGGGACAATGATATCGTTACTAATCAAAAAATGTAGCAATATTAGACAGATGGCATATGGGACGGTAATTAATTAATTCAGTTGAACAGCCAGATTTTGGTTTATCTATATGTACCTTGAACGAAATTCATTAAATGCTAAATTATAAGTTTAAAAACATTTTTTTATGTTAGGAATAAGTAATGCATATACACCTCACATAATGGGTAATTTTTATTTTCTTCTTTTATAAGGTAATTTATTAATTCTGATGATTACACAAATTTAACTAAAATAATTAAAATATTCATATATTATTAAGGGGGGGGGGCATATTCAAAAAGTTTGTCATTCCATGTTTTTTTCCGATTGTGACTGGTATTCTCATATTGGATCGTTTGTCGCATGAAATCGATACCGATGTGATTTTGCCTTTCCGAGCCTATTCAAAATCTTTATTATCAGGCTTTAATCCTTCAGGGTCCGATTAGTAGTCAAACGGTTCAGTGCGTCCATCCGAGTTAGAACTCCAGGAGGTGTCCAACAAAATTCCAGGACGAATTATTCATTGCTACCTTTGCTTCTCGATCTGTTGCCTCATTCCCTTCATTAGCAAAATGAGTTCGCCCGTATTAATTTGGTTGTTTACAATTTTCTTGTTTGCCATTTCAAATTTCTTTTGTTATGAAGCGATTGGCTATGAAGCTAATAAATAAATAAGGTGTGGATATTAATAAATTAATTTATAATGAAGTTATCAAATGCGAGCTGGATATCTTGTCCATTGTTTTTGTTTTTCTTGTTCTTTCTTATTATATATCTACATATTTTATCTATGTAAGTTATTGCGCTTCGCATAGATTTTTTCACAATTGCCCAATTAAAAAAATAAAATTAAATAATCAAGTTATGTATGTATACAAGAATAACAGAAGTAATCTATCAAAAAGAGAAAAGGCCAAACCAAGCATCAGACGCGCAGGAGTCAAAAAATGTTGTTGGATGTATAATGTATAGTATAATATGAAATAATACTAATCACCTTGTGCTCACTACGAAATGCTTTCGTAATATTATTGACAAAGAGAGTGAATTTTTGGCGCCGAAGGTGACCCTCGGCCGCTCTGGAATACAAATCAGATTTCGCACCGAGTGGGTATAAAAGAACGAGGCGTTCTTCAATAGGTATCAGTCTTTAAACCAGGCTACATCAAACATGAAATTCCTTGCAGTAAGTGTACAATTCTCTATAGTTCACGAGCCGTTTTGAACCGTATTCTTTTTCAGGTCGTTCTTTTCGCTTTGGTTCTCGCAGCCAGCGGCGAACAACCCAGGGACAAACGTGCCCTTCTTGCTTCCTACTACGCTTCGCCGTATGCTGCGCCCTATGTAAGCGCTCCGTATGTTGCGTCATCATATTATACAGCACCGTACTTTGCTGCAGCTTCACCATACTACGCTCCTAGCTATGCTGCCTCCTACGTTTCTCCTTACACAGCTGCTTATTTGTAAATAACTGTTGTTAAGCAAATTAAATTTGAATGAATTAAATTTGTTTTGTTTTATCCCAACCAACATTGATTCTTTCTTACGATTGTTACTCGGACAGACGGATTTTTTTTTTTTTAATTAAGACACCATAAGACCGCGGTAGTCGAGTGATCAGCATGATCGACTCTGGGCTCATAGACCCTCGGTTGTAGTTTCGATTTCCCCCGTTGCTCCTGGCTCTTTTTCACCCAAACCTAAAAAAAAAAATAAAAAATAAAAAACATTTCTGTTAACAAAAAAAACAAACATTATTTGATGCTAAAATATTTATGAACTGACTTTAAATTACTAAATAACTATTTCCATTTTTTCTTGGCCCTCTGCTGGTAATAGGTTGTTCAATTTCAGCATCCAATGCTGATTGCTCTCACCTGCTCTCAGTCCTGATACTGGAATAAACAACCTTGATTTGTTTCTTGTGTTTAAGCTATGTACTGATTGATGTTTTCTAAACATATTGACATTTTTATGTAAATTTAAAGTACGCTCATATATATATANTATATATATACACACAGGCAAGGAAGAACCAACGTTTTAATATTTTAAAGTTTTCCCTACATCTTCCCGATACTTCTAATTGTCTAAAATAATCATTGGCCTTTTCAGTTCACCAAAGACTTTTTTGCCGATGGTAAGTGAAAAGTAAACATATGTTAACTTTGATTGGAATTAGGGAAAAGTATTTATTTATAAGGGTTTTCAGCGACACCTGGGTTGAGAGCCTTCTCAATAGAAGCGCAAGAGAGGATAAACGCTTAGCAAAATTTGGACGTGGGAATTGCAAGACAATTTTGCATAAGTAATTATTCACAGCAGGTTTCTGATAGCTCCATCATGCTTCTCAATCCTAAGTAAAGAATTTTAGTTTTATTTTAGTTTTTAGGAATGCCACCCGTTATGGGGATTTTGCTTTAGCAGGTAGCGAGTATTTGGGTCCCCTGTTCCGTTTTTGGAAACAGGGCTGTTCTACTATTTATAATACAATATAGATACCTTGTTTTGAGTTTCTTTATGTAAGTTGAGTTGAATGTATATATTAGGGTGAACGTGTAATAGTGTGTCAATAAAAGCCCATTTGTAAGTATGTCGATTCCAACCTGGGACCATTCCCGCAGTTCAACGCATTAACCGTTCCGGCAATCGACGCCTCCCACTGAATGTATTTATTAGCGTGAATGTGTCGTTCTGATAGGGGAATATTGAGTAATGGAGGAACCCCACCACGCTGAGGGAATGGTATGTAAATAGGAAAGAATGTATTTAAGAGTGAGGAAGAATGTGAGTGGTTGAAACCGATTGCGGCTGAAATGACCTAGCTCTTGATCGACCCTGGGGCTCTATTTCGGTTGCTGGACGGACAAGACTGCGATCTGACCCTAGAGTGCCAACACCTGAGTTGAGTGATCCTCAAGGGCTAGTAATTTATTGTAAATTATACAATAGGTTCAGCTCTGTGCATGTGCGTATATACTTACATCCTTGTGCAGAATTGACCCTATAAAAAATAAGTAATTAATAATCAGTTTTTCTATTTAAGTGAACCCAAAAGCCACCACACAAGTCAAAAAAAAGCCTATTTGCATTGAACCACTGTTTAAACAAATTCATTAAAACAATATTTACTCGTTCAAGGTGTATATTTATTTCAATGGCATTTTTGTCCTTTCAGTGCTGATTTAATGTATTCAGAGAAGAGAAATTGTAAATTTGAAAATTTAGGAAAGATCAGTTGAATAAATAAGAAAATTCAAAAGGTGGGGTTGACATGGGAAATTAGTGTCCGAGTGGATCGAGGTCACGATAGCTCAAGTGGGAGAGCAGCGGCGTATCTAGCCGAAGATCGTGGGTTCGAATACCGTTCGTCACACTGACTTTTTTATCTCAACTAAAAACGTTAATTAATTTAAAGATATTAATTCGTCAAGCGGACCACGAACACTAGTGAATAAATAAGAAGTGAAAATGAAGAAATAGAAGTGGTCCCAGAACAGATTCCTGAGGTTCACCTATTTTCATGCGTTCTAATTTCTAAGAGTCAACACCTGTTTTTACAATTTGTTTTCTTTTATTGATAGGTAAGAAGAGTGAAAGAGCTATCGGGCAATCAACACTTTCCCAGCTTACTTATTAAGGGTAGTGTGAAACAAAATCAAACGCATCAACAAATCAAGAATCAAAAACAATGCTGAATATTACCCTGTTACCAAAGACCATAAAATAAGAATACAGGAACAGCAGAATACTTCAAGTATAGTCTATCTAGAATTTTTAGAATATAGATAATCAAAAAATATAACACAGAAAACGTGGAGTGGGCCCACTTTGGAAAATTTGTACTTTGAAATATTGTTCATGTATTTAACAACATTTATTAAAAAAATATTGAAATCATCAGCTTTAATATTATTTTGTATAAATATTAATTTATGAAAGGTATTGATTGAGATAAAAAAGTCAGTGTGACAAGCTGGATTCGAACCCACGACCTTCGGCTAAATACGCCGCTACTCTACCACTTGAACTACCTCGATCTGCTCAAACACTAACTTTCCATCTCAACCTCACCTCTCGAATTTTCCCTCTTTTTTGCCATTTTTCGAGAGGTGAAGTTGAGGTGGGAAATTAGTATCCGAGCGGATCGAGGTCACGATAGCTCAAGTGGTAGAGCAGCGGTGTATTTAGCCGAAGGTTGTTGGTTCGAATCCTGCTTGTGACACTGACTTTTTAATCTCAACCAATACCTTTCATAAATATTAATTAATTGAAAAAAATTAATTGGTCAAACGGACCACGAACTGTAATGGTTTTAATTATTTTGTATGTCATACTATTTTACCGGAATCGCTATGTATATGTTTATTATTTCAACTGATATTAATTTGCTGGTAATTTTAACTTCTATATTTTTGATTTTTGTTAATTATGTCTGTTGATTTTCTAAACAGTGTGTTTGGTTTAATTTCAGGTATGTTTTGTGTATGTATTTTTGGTAGACCTGTGAGTTTTGGTTGATTAATCTTAATGTATTTCTTTCCCTCCTTTGTCTGAGATCAGTTAGTTTGTTAAAATAAAATCAACATTTGGTCAATATATTCCATAGATTTTTATTTGTTTATTAGTATGAATTTCGTCCAAAGTTTCGTTATTTCATTTGTGCATAACCCGATCTCGTTTTTATTTTAAAATAATAAGTCTTACTTCAGTGGAGGTAGCGTGAATTGCTTTAAAAAAATATAAATATTTTAGTAATTATTGCTTTTTAAACATTAAAAATAAAGATTAATCACACTGTTCAGAGTAAGGGTAAGAAAGTGAAGAGTTTTTCGCCGTTCCTTGAATCGATAGCGTCCCTTTTACTCTGCTCTCCGCCGTTCGCGATAGGGGCCCGGCTGCTATCCGGAAAGGGGCCAACTGTCCAGGAACCGGTCATTAATCAATGTCCTCCGCTGCCGGGGTTGGCAAAGGGGATCTTGGTGATGGGAGGCGGAGGACGACTAAAACGGGGGACAGATGCAACCTAAGGCCAAGGAGGTGTTCTCGGGAACGAGAGATATTCTAATTATCTTGTAGATCGTTCTACAACATACGTACAAAATTCGGTTATGTATGGAAAGAGATATAAGATAATTTTTCATGACAGAGGACATTTCCTACTTATTTACGTACGCAAATATAACGATCCTTGAACTTAAAGGATTAGCGGCCATTTTAGGACCAAAAAATGCATTTTTTAAAATTAATTAATTAAAATAAATTTTAAATAAATAAATTTAAACAATTTAAACTACAACCCTTTCGATCAGAATGAAACTGTTCCCATGAGATATCGAGCTTTAGCAGAACGCCAAATAATTTTTTGAAAGTCATGAATGAAGTCTGTGTTGCGTTGGTGAACTTGAAATTCACTATCTCAAGCAGTGAAACCTATATTCTCAATTAAAATATCTTCTATTAACTTTTTACTGCAAGTACGAATCGGGATATACAGTTTACTATATTTTTATTGCAATATACATGAAAAATGCTGTAAATAGATATATTCGCATATGGTTTTAGCAAAATAAAAATATTAAAATACGGAAAATTTCAACTTTAAAATTTTTTGGCCGGAACCAGGTCTTAACCATAAGAAGTAGCAGATATATGTCCGATATTTTGGACTGTAAAATAATAAAAAAAAGTGATGTCCAAATCCGTGACCCACCAAGCGATTCGTCCCCTTATTAGATACTTATTACATAGCTGTTCAGCAGACAGATCTGGAGTAGCAAAACAACACTTAAGAGACATTAGCCTGACTGCTTTGATTGTTACAACTCAATTAATTCTACACAAGATCCAATTAATTCAGGTTTTAAGTTGAGATAAAAAAGTCATTGTCACGAGCGGGATTCGAACCCACGACCTTCGGCTTGATACGCCGCTACTCTACCACTTGAGCTATCGTGACTTCGATCTCCTCGGGCACCAACGTGAGAATCAAATGGATTACACGACTTTTGAAATATGGCAAAAAGGAGGGAAAATTCTAAAGGTGGGGTTGGGATGGGAAGTGGGTGCCCGAGGGGATCGAAGTCACGATAGCTCAAGTGGTAGAGAAGCGGCGTATCAAGCCGAAGGTCGTGGGTTCGAATCCCGCTCGTGACACTGACTTTTTTATCTCAACTTAAAACCTGAATTAATTGGATGATATTAGTTGGTCAAGCGGACCACGAAAACTAGTTGAATTGCTATGTAAGTAATAATAACTAACGTGCAGTTGAGTTGTACTCCCAGACATTTCTTGATCGTCTCAAAGTAAACCACAAACGTTTGTTTATGCGTGCTGCTCGCAATATGACGAGATACGAATCGGTTGCTGTTCCATCAACAAGAAACCGGCAGCGAAATTTCGATAAGAACTTCTTAATTAGATGATGCTTCTCTGCAACAGAGACAAAGAATGGTTCCCCAGCTTGATGGATGCCCCGCACACAATTCTTTGTAGGTGAGACGTTATTTGAATCGAAACTTCCAGGAAAGGTGGCCTCCTCGGTCACCCGATTTAAAACCATTTGACTATTTTCTGTGGGGCCATTCAAAAAACAGTCTCTACGCCAATCATAACACAGAAACCACAGTTGAAGAACCGCTGCAAAGGATAGAAAATACTAGTCAGTTCATCTCCCCTGACTTTATCGCTCTGAGCACCGGTGACGAGTGGTTAAAAAGGGGAAATCTTTGCATCTTTACACAAAGCAGGCAGTTCAAACATGAAATTTGATTAATAAATGGCAAACCAAACAACTGTTTTTTTTACGTTTTGCCTTAACTTTGTCATTTTTTGACCAACTTAAATCCGAATGCACCATTGTTTTCAGCGTAAGAAATAACTTAAAATTATGTGTCAGGATGTATAGGTCATATTTAAAATTTGAAAGTTGAACTGGGCCTGAGGTAACCCGGATAATTTTTTCCAAAAATGTAAACATTTGAAACGAGCTTTGTGTTTAAAAAAACATCAAGGAGGGGAGAAATAATACTTACGATACTTAATATACGAAACCTTAGTGCTAAAAATAGTAAAACAAAAAAAGATTGGTTGGAATAGAATAAATAGGTTTTCAGAAATTGTTGAAATTTTTGTAATGAATAAATAAATGACATGGAAAAATTGCTTAAACGATGTAAACTTGTAGTGTAATGCTAAAACAGAACGTACAGATTTTCTTACAAAACAGATGCGTATGAAAATCAAAATCCTCACGTAGAAGTGGAGTTTAAAAAAATAGTGAAACAATTAGTTTTAGGTATTATAATTTTTTAAAATATTATATTAAATTAAAAACTAATTAAAGTTATTTTTAGGTTAAATAATATTTATCATTTTGTCGACTTTCCATGTTATAGGTTACAATTGTGGTCTTCTATCTGATCTATAAGACTAAATTATTGTCCAAGAAAATTATAAAGTGAATTAATAAAAAGGGAGAGAGGAGGGAGAGACAGTGAGCGAGCGAGAGAGAGAAAGAGAGAGAGAAAGAGTGAGAGAGAGAGTGTGAGAGAGAGTGAGTGAGAAATGATGATAATAACGCGACATTTTTCTTGTTGGTCTATTATATTTTGAGATATAAACTTACTTTGTACTCACGTTTTTAAAATATATTATTATTATTAATTTTGTTAAATAATTAATTAATCTTAATGGAGAAGCAAACATCAAGATGATGAAATGCTGAAACTCATCTGACAGACCAACACAGGGCGATGGGCAAACAGAAATGAACAAATTACAGGTTCAGTACTCTGCAGACAAAACGGAGAAATGTCCCAAAATCTATTATTGATAATTCAATCTGTTCTGCATTTACCATCGGCGATAATCGTCCACTTGTCGTACAATCGAAAAGTTACCCATGCTCGGTTTTGTAAGAAAAAATGGTCATTTGCTGCCTTGACGTCCTTAAAGAGGGCATTGAATGCCGGATAGAACATTTCTTTCAAAATGCAACCTTTCTACCGTTACCAGGAGGTGGCTCAGAAAGAAAAATGATTGTTGGTCTTCTTTGGAAGTGTAACAAATGGGTTTGCGGAGTGTGGCACCCAGAGTGCCGCTAATGATCTAGTCTCAGGGTTTTCGGTAGCACCCAAACCACCTAGGTTAGGCATAACAGACCAAAGAGAAATATTTTAGAAAATTGTAAACATATTCCAATCAATCCGTAAAACTTACGCAGTAAGGTTAGAAGGTTAGCGGTAATTTATAATTTTATCATTTTAATTACATATATATATATGTATTTAGTGATCAGAATTGGTCGTATTATTTATTTTAATTACAGTTTAACAGTCACTACAGTAATTTGAAAACAAAAACACTACGTATTCTGGATGCATCTTTTATGGCATTTATTTAGTCAGTCTTGAATGGTTAGCTACACATTATTTGAACCGAAGAAAAATAAGGAGAATTTGAAATAACTATACAAAACATGAACGTTCTGGTTTAAAATACTTTGCTCCATTTTATTCTGCAGAATGGAGGGATGTTTTACAGTTCATGGGACTTAAATTGTGAAATCATCGATATTATCAGAACGTCAAGATAATATAGAGAATCTTGAGTGTCCACTTGTTTTTAAATTAGCTAGGGTTAACAAATTTCATGAAACTTTCCTTCGCATCTCTCAAGTGTAATTTTAAAATATATAGCTTTTGAATTTTCTTAAAACCTTCTTACTTTTGTCATTTAAAAAACCAATTTAAATATAAGTCCTTTTCTCGCTCTGACTCTCTATTTACATGTAAGTTCTTTAGGTCTTTAGATGGAAGAGTGGTTCTTGAGACCAAATCTTGCGTTATAAATAAATGAATCGTTCATTCATTAATTCTTCTTCTCTCTTCTTTCCATTGACATTTCTGTCTTTTCTTCCCTCCTTCTGTCTCATTAGGTGCATTATGCACGGACGTTTTATATATTTACCATATTCTGTCCCTCCCTTACACGCTTCTCGCCCTATCATTCTCTCTCTCTCTCTCTCTCTCTCTCTCTCTCTCTCTCTCTCACTCTCTCTCTCTCTCCCTTTCTCTCTCTCTCCCTTTCTCTCTCTCTTTTTCAATAACGAACACCCTCTGGCTCTCTTATACACGCTCTCTATATTTATCTTTCTATCTGACTTTCTGTATTTATTTATCTAGATTACTTTCATATATATATATATATATAT